>NC_140170.1:26960133-27034801 GCF_963971535.1 Notolepis coatsorum
GAGAGAGAGAGAGGAGAGAGAGAGAGAGAGAGAGAGAGAGAGAGAGAGGGAGGGAGAGAGAGAGAGATATATAGAGAGAGAGGAGAGAGAGAAAGAGAGAGAGAGATATAAAGAGAGAGAGGAGAGAGAGAAATATATACATATAGAGAGAGAGGAGAGAGAGAGGGAGAGAGATAAATATATATATATATAGAGAGAGAGGAGAGAGAGGGAGAGAGCGAGAAGATATAGAGAGAGAGAGGAGAGAGAGAAGAGAGAGATAGAGAGGAAGAGAGAGAGATAGATAGATAGATAGATATATATATAGAGAGAGATAGAGAGATAGGGGGGATAGGAGGTGGGGGAGAGATAGATGAGGGAGAGAGAGATGAGGGAGAGATAGAGAGGGGAGGGGAGAGAGGAGGGGGAGAGAGAGAGATGGGGGGAGAGAGAGAAAGAGAGAGAGGATGTGAGGGAGAGGGAGAGGAGGTGGGGAGAGAGAGAGAGGGGGGAGAGAGAGAAAGATAGAGAGAGAGATACACAGAGAGAGACCGAGATGAGGGGAGATAGAGAGATAAAGACAGAGAGAGGAGGTGGGGGGAGAGATAGAGAGGAGGTGGGGGGAGAGAGAGAGAGAAGGGAGAGAGAGAGAAAGAGGGAGAGAGAGACAGACAGAGAGAGAGGAGGGGGTGCGTGTTTTCTCTCAGTGAGATGGACCGTCTCCTCTTCAAATTGTAATCGCCGCGCAGAGAGAGAGAGAGGGAGGGGGGCGCACCGGACAGCTCTCCTCTCTGTCTCTCTCTCGGTCTGTGGACCTGTCTGCTGACTCTACTATCGAAACGGGCTCAAGTGTTTTTTTTGTTGTTGTATTTTTCTCTTGTCAACTACAGTTCCAGAAGTACTGCTGAGTCCTGACACTCATGCTGCGTAATATAGTCAGCCCGGGTGAAACCGCTTTGATGCGCGAGGGCTGTGTGTGTGAGAGAGCGAGAGAGAGAGAGAGAGAGCGGGAGTCTCGCGTGCGTGTGTGTCCTGAGAGCGGCTGAGAGGAAGTATAGAAAGTCACGCCTCACTGCTGACATTGTCACATATCACAACCTCTTGTTAACATTCTCCAAAACCATTACTAATGCCAACGCTTCTTTCTTTCACCATAGGATCGAGGCCTCTGCCAAGAATCTTCGCAAACTGCATGCTACCAGGACCCCTTCTCTTCTCCCTCTACACTAAATCACTGGGCAACATTATCACGTCTCATGGCTTCTCGTATCATTGTTATGCCGACGATACTCAACTCTTCCTCTCCTTCCCTCCCTCAGATATCCACGTCTCTGAGCGGATCTCGGCCTGTTTGTCCGACATCTCCGTCTGGATGACGACCAACCACCTCAAACAGAACCTAAGCAAAACAGAATTGCTCCACCTGCCGGCCAAATCCTCCCCCCTGACCGACCTTTCCATCACAGTCGAGAATGCAGCTGTGACCGTGTCCCCGACCGCCAAGAACCTTGGTGTTGTCCTCGACGACCAGTTGAACTTCTCTGCTCACATCGCAGCGACAACCAGAACCTGCCGATTCCTCCTGAGCAACGTCAGAAGGATCCGCCCCTTCCTGACAAAAGAAGCCACCCAACTCCTCGTCCAATCAACAGTCATCTCCCACCTCGCCTACTGCAACGCACTCCTTGCTGGCCTCCCGGCCACTGCCACCAAGCCTCTTCAACTCATTCAGAACGCAGCGGCCCGCCTGATCTCAAACCTACCGAAGTCGGCCCATGTCACCCCACTTCTTAGGGACCTGCACTGGCTCCCCATTGCTGCACGAATCCGCTTCAAGGCCCTCGACCTAGCATACCGTGCAGCAAAGGGAACCGCTCCCGCCTACTTCCGGTCAATGGTCTCTAACTACACACCCTCAAGACCCCTACGCTCTGCATCTTCTGGCCGCCTCAGACCTACTCCTATCCAAGCTCCGGGAGGGTCATCAAAGAGAAGCCGCCTATTCTCAGTCCTTGCCCCACAATGGTGGAATGAACTACCCACCCCAGTTAGGACAGCCGAAACCCGTCCAATCTGTCGCCGTCGACTAAAGACGCACTTCTTCAACCATTATCTGACATTTAAAAATTTAAAATTTAAAAAATCTAACCCTAACTAACCTTAATGTCATGCACTTGTCCTAATAAACTAACCTACACTGTAGCACTCAACACTTTGATGAACATTGTTACTCAGCTGATAGAGTTGTACCCTTCCTGATGACTTGTCGTACAGAACTTGTAAGTCGCTTTGGATAAAAGCGTTCAGCTAAATGACTAAATGTAAATGTATGTGAGAGAGAGACTCGCGCGCAGTTGTGCACTCTGCAGTGCCCTCGTGCGCGTGGGTTATAACTCATCATCTGCACACATCGTTCACCTGCGACTCTGTTTCTGTAAAGTGGGAAGTATTAGTCCTATCCTCCCTGTATGTGTGTATATCCACACTAACCACCATATTTTGTCATCGGACCGTGCTGCAGTTCACCGAAGTGTATCCGCCTTCTATCATCGCTTCGAAGATCCAATAATACTTATATGAGATCTACAATATCCACTATGGGGAAGGGCCACAAAGATACTCCTATAACAAACACTGGGTTCTTAGATTCCACGTGAGGATTGAGAAAGAGGAAGGGGATGTTATTTTAACACAAAATCTAAAGCCGGTGAATCTAACAATCTATTTTGGAAATAGGGGCAGGTGGAATGTAGTTATGTAGAGCATTTTATTTTGTTTACCGATGTCCTGACTATATGGCTGTCCTGCTGTCTGTATGCATAGAGGAGACCTTGGCCACTAGGGACTGGACTCGAGTATAGCACTTACTGTGCATCTCATAGTACTCCGAATTAGATTTATTATGACAGCTTTTAAGCCCTGGGAGAAAACTGACGGGTTTAAGAGTGAAAAGAGATGTTCTCTTCACCATAACACCGTGGGAGGGCCGAGGGGGGGGGGGGGGGCAACTGAGGGGCCTTGACTCGTGGAATAATATGAGCAAGATGTTTTTTGTGCGTCTGTATTGTGGAAGTGCAAATCAACCACACACACACACCTATTGAAGGTTACTGCATATTTAAATCTGTGACTTGTGCTGTTTTGATCAATCAGATCTCTTGGTTACGGAATAGGCAATCAGAAACATTTTGACTAGACCCAAGAGGCATGCTGAGTCATTACTAGACACAGATGCCATTTAGCAGGTTCAGGGGCTTTTTAAAGATGTTAGTGCCCGCTAGCTGTGGCACAGCCTTTTTAGAGAGAGCCAAGGTGATGCTACCACCAGGAAGGTCTCATCAGCAGAAGAATTAAATCAAGGCATGTAAAGGACTGCTTTCGATTGACACTATCCCAATCCCACAGATGAAAACCACTATCCCAACCCCACAGATTAAAGACACACAACACTAATCCCACATGTTAAAGCACCTCCCACAGATTAAAACCACTATCCGAATCCCACATATTAAAGTCACTATATCCATTATCCATATGTCCATTATCCATTATCCCTTACCTTCCCTCATCCCCTTTTTTTTCCCTAGACCTATTTGTTGTCCTGATTGTGAAGCGACCTTGGGTTCTATTAAAGGCGCTATATAAATTGGATCTATTATTATTATTATTATTACTATCCTAATCCCATTTAATAAAACCACTACCCCAATCCATCAGATTAAAGCCACCATCCTAATACAATATATTAAAACCACTATCCTAATCCCATTTATTAAAACCACTATCCTAATCCCACATATTAAAGTCACTATCATATTCCCACAGATTAAAACCACTATTCTAATCCCACATATTAAATCCACTACCATAATCCCACATATTAAAAACACTATCCTAATCCCACATTGTAACTGCCCCCCGGCTTGGTGTTGAAATAAAGATGCGGTTATGTTTCGTACAGATGCTTTTATTTATTTTCTCTTTTGCATTTCAGTTTAGCAGTACTGTAGCTTTTCTTTGGTAGTTTGTCGTTTGTACAGGTAGTGACGGTTGCCTCATTTGCTCCGTTTGCACCCCGTTTGCACCGTGAAAACTGCATAGGACAGTCAAACACAAACATACAATTAGTTACATAGTTCATAGTTCAATATTGTTCACATGTTGTTCATTATTATACCAACGTATTCAAACAAACAATTGCATTCAAAGATATTTAGAGGTGAACTCGTCTTCCATAACAAAGGCACTCAGGGAAAAACAATGATATATAATAACGTTACTTGTCCGGCAGCAGGTGCCTTTGATTAGAAGCTACTCCGTTTGTGCACCACTTTACATGTTTATAAATGTTTGGCAGTTACACACATAAATATAGACCTCTTCAACAACAGTAATAATAATAATACATTTGAGTGTTCGACATACCTTATTCCGCTTTACCAAGGGGAGTTATTTAACTGGAGTAAGGTTCTTCTATCATACATAATTCACTGCCTGCTCCGTCGTTATCTCTGAGTTACTTCCGCCTTGGTCACACAGGAAGCTGTGACCTTTATACTATAGGAAAGACGAGCTCTGCCCCCATGTGGACACGAAATGAAAATGCACAAGTGGCTCCGAAATATTCTTTTCTTAAATAGAGAGCTCAGTATTCTGAGCCAATACAGAGGAGTTGATCGTCTAGACCAACGCAAATCAAAGCTTACTGACAAATAAAGATGATAGGCATCTTTACCATTGGCGGTCAGTTACACTCCCACCAAATCCTGCTATGACGGATAAGCACAAAACAATTAATTTAGTCATATAGGATTACCTTTTAGATTTCACATAGCATCAAAATAATACAATTCAAGCGTTTCTATACTAATTACTCTCGAGGAGGAGTACCAATTTCTGGATCGGTCGCTCGAGGACTGAAGGTCTGGTAGAGTGATCTTTTCGCTCCCCAGTCTGTATTTTTACTCGACGTACTAGACCGTCGCTCTCTTGGGTGGCTTCGACGACCCGACATAGTTGCCACTGGCTTCTTGGCAGGTTACTGTCCTTGAGGATGACTATGTCGTTCACCTTGAGGTTACGCCGTGGTACGTGCCACTTCTGGCGTGTAGAAATGTTCAGGAGGTATTCCTTCTTCCAGCGGCTCCAGAATTGTTCGATTAGGTACTGAACTCTGCGCCATCTCTTGGTTGCATACATGTCCTCTTTAACAAATCTCCCAGGGGGTGGAAGAGCGATTTTAGACTTCATCATGACGAGATGGTTTGGTGTTAAGGGTTCTAGCGCCATAGGATCGTTGATACCATCTACTGTCTACTGTTTACAATAGCTGTAGCTTCATAGAAGAGTGTTCTAAGGGAGGCGTCATCAAGTCTGCCTGGACACAGAGCGATAGTGGCGTTCAGCACATTTCTTACTGTCCTGATTTGACGTTCCCAGACACCACCTGCATGGCTGGCGGATGGAGCGTTGAAGACAAATTCACACTGTTTCTCTGATAGAAAGATCTCCAGTAAACTGGCGTCACATTGTTTGAGTGCTTCTTTAAACTGGTTTCTAGCTCCCACGAAGTTAGTACTGTGGTCGCAATGAAGTTGCCGAACAGCTCCTCTGAGGCTGATGAAGCATCTCAAGGCGTTAATGAATGAGTCTGTTGATAAGTCTTCAAGCATCTCGATGTGGACAGCTCGTGAAGCTAGGCAAGTTAGTATCAGGCCATACCTTTTGTACTCCTTTCGAGCCTTTTTAATCAGGAAGGGGCCGAAGCAGTCCATGCCACTGTATGAGAAAGGCGGTGAGTCTTCCACACGCTCTTTAGGGAGTTCAGCCATTTGCTGCTCTTCAGTAGGTCGTCGGAGTTTCCTGCATCGTACACAGTTGTGAATCAGCTTGGCTACTAATTTGCTCCCACCAATGACCCAGAATCCATTTGCTCTCAGTTCCATTTGGGTTTGACTTCGGCCTTGGTGACAAACTTGAGCGTGGTGATGAGCCGTAATTAGCTTGGTGATAGGGCTGTCTTTTGGCAAAATGATGGGATGTTTCATTTCTTGACTGAGGGATGAGCGTCTCAATCTTCCACCCACACAGAGAAGTTCTCGATGCAGAATTGGATCAAGGGAATGAAGAGCACTTGAACTTGGAAGAGCATCTCCTTCCTGGCATCTCTTAATTTCCTGAGAGAAGGCTTGCTGCTGGACAAGCTTGATCACTATTTTGGCAGCTCTTTCTCGTTATTCGACTGTCACCAGTTCGGTGTTGTGTACTTTTCCCGATCCCAGCCTCTTGATTCTTGCGACTACTTTCAGGATCTTTGACCATGAAGAGATCTGATTTAGGCGAATTAGAATGTCTGTACAACTGTTAACTTTGGTTGTGAAAGCTTGGACAGCCTTAACCTCAGGATCGCCTACGAGTAGGTCTGCGAAGGGATTCAGTTTGGGATGTACTTCTTGCTCCCAGAGAAATGTAGGACCTGACATCCAGTTTGTTGAAGGAATGTGAGATGCCTGAAGGCCTCTGGAGGCATGATCTGCCGGGTTCTCTGCTGTTTCGATATAGTGCCATTTACTTGGGTCAGTGTTTTCTCTTATCAGTTGGACTCTGTTTGCGACGAACACATGGAACCTTCTTGCCTCATTATTGATGTAGCCCAGAACTACTTGTGAATCTGTCCAGAAGAATTCTTCATCAATCTTCATCTGCAGTTCTCTTTTCAGCAACACACTTAATTTGGTTGCGACCACTGCCGCTGAGAGCTCTAGTCGTGGGATGCTTGAGACCTTTGTGGGTGCTACTCTTGCTTTGGCCATCACAAGACTGGAGTGTACTGTATTTTTGTCATTTTTGTACCTGAGGTAGGAACAAGCGCCATACCCCATGCTGCTGGCATCGGCAAAGTGATGCAGTTCCGTCTTGATGATGTTGCCGAAGTCATGTGGGTGATAGCATCTATCTTCCATTCCTCCCACCGTGGCTTTAAGTCATCTGGCAGTGGATCATCCCATCTTATGCCTCTGCGGCATAGTTCTTGGAGTATGCGTTTTCCGCTTAGGGTGAATGGGGCAACAAACCCGAGTGGGTCATAAAGAGAGGCGACGATGGAGAGGATTCCTCGACGGGTTGAAGGCTGGTCTTTCATGTTGACATTGAAGCTGAAGGTGTCGTTGTCTATAGACCACTGAAGGCCAAGTGCATGCTCAGTTGGGGTCGCTTCCAGCTTAAGTTCGAGAGGGTCAGTGATTGTTGCTCTTTCTGAGGGTTTCACACAGTCGAGGACGTCTTTGTGGTTAGAGTTGAATTTGTGGAGGCGTAGCCCTCCTCGTTTGCACAATTTTTGTGCCTCGATGATCAGTTTCTTGGCCTCTTCCACTGATGAAACGCTGGCTAACCCATCATCAACGTAGAAGTTCTTCTCAATGAAGGCTGAGGCTGCTGGGTAGTCTTCTCTATGTTGGTGTGCCAGGTACCTTAGGCCAAAATTGGCACATCCAGGAGACGAAGCAGCTCCAAAGAGGTGAACTGCCATCCTGTATTCCTGTGGTTCCGTTTCCAAATCACCTTCCCTCCACCACAGGAACTTGAGGTATTTTCGAGAGTCAGGGTGGACGAAGAACTGGTGGAACATTCTTTCCACGTCGCAGATTATGGCCACGTCTTCCTTTCTGAAGCGGCATAGAACTCCTATTAGGGAGTTGATTAAGTCGGGACCGGTCAATAGACAGTCATTTAGGGAAACTGCACAGAATTTAGCTGAGCAGTCAAACACGACCCGTAGCCTGCCAGGCTTTTGAGGGTGGTAAATGCCGTGATGAGGAAGGTACCAAGCGGTCTCTCCATATGAAGTGGTATGGTCAAGTTCTGCGTCACCTTTCTCGATGATGTCTTTCATGAAAGCCTTATAGCGTTCGTGATACTCTTTATCCGTCTTTAGCTTCTTCTTTAGAGACTGGAGGCGGACTGTAGCTAGTCTCTTGTTGTTTGGTAGGGATGGTGGGCTGCTACCCTTGAAAGGTAGAGGCATCTCGTAGTGTCCATCTTCTTTCTGTCTGATGTTCTCGCTGAGGAATTGTATGAAGTGAACATCTTCTTGAGACACGTACTTGTCCTCGTAGTTCCTTTCAGAGAAGTCCGACTCAAGTACTTCAAGGACATCTGTTGTAGACGGGGCTGGTATTTCTTTTACTGACACTCTATGTACAAAGCTCTGGCTCCCTTGTCGGTCCAGATGAGGGTTAGATGAGCCTATTATGCTCCAGCCAAGCTCTGTCCTCTGTGCAAAAGGTTCGTTTTCACAGCCTGTGATGACTTCGAGTGGAGCTAGCGCTGAGGGACAATCACATCCTATTAACATACCCACTTCACAGTCTAGAAGTGATGGTAACTTGTTTACGAGATGCTTGAGGTGAGGCCACTGTAGCGCTGTTTTACCAGTAGGAATGTAGGATTTGTCTACTGGGATGAAGCTACGAGTGTAGGCTTGTGGCACTCTGATGTTGTTTGCAGAATGGAGTCCTCTGATTTGTAGGCCGCTGACACTCTTGCTGGTTATAACTGTATTTACAGCAGTCATTGTACTGAGTCTCAGCTTCACAGGTTGACTTTCCACACTTAACTCCTTAAGCAGGTCCTCTAAGATAAACGTTGTATCACTCTGTGTGTCGAGTAGTGCGTAAGTGAGCACCGTTATCTGTGGCTCTTGAACTGAAGACACAAGGACTGGGACAATGCTTGAGGTCGCAGAAGCACATCGGGTTGTAGTGTGAGACACGACTCTGCGGACTTCTTGGCTCCGGTAGTTTGCAGTAGAAGTGCCACTCTGGGTTGTCTCTGGTGCTTGTGACCTCTCTTCGTGCAGACACGTTGGATGACGACGGTTGCAGGTGTTGCAGGTATGTCGCCGTTTACAGTCCTTGCTGGAGTGTCCCTTCCTCAGACATCCAAAGCAGAGGTGATTTTGGTAGATGTACGTTATCTTATCCTCTATAGACCTTGATGCGAAGTTAGTGCATGTAGCAATGCCATGATTCTCATTCTTGCAGATTGGGCAAGGTAGTCTGGCTCTATAGGGTGAATACTGTGTCTCCACGATGTTGCTCTTTATGTGAGTGCTTGTATTCAACGCTCTGGCTCTCTTGGAAAACCTCTCGTCTGAGGCTCTGGAGTTCAACAGTAGTGGGGTAGCGATGGGGTTACAAGCTATTCGTGCCTCTTTGTTCAGAAACTTTGAAAAGTGTGCAAGACTTGGATAGCTTCCAGATTTATCTAGCTCTTCTACGATGATCCTGCTCCATCTTCGCACAATCCACTCAGGTAGTTTCTTGAGCAGTTTGTGGTTCTCTTCACAGTCGTTCAAGATGTCCAGCCCTCGGACATGTGGAATTGCCTCTGTGCATCCCTGTAGGAAGTCTGCAAACTCTCGGAGCGCCAGAGGATCGTTTGTGTTTATCTTAGGCCATCTCATTAGCTTGTCTCTGAACGCCCTTTGTATAATGAAGGGGTTTCCATACCTCTCTTCCAACACTCTCGAGGCACCTTTATATGCTTCTTCGGAGTCTCTGTAAAAGAATCCTTCCACAGACTTACGAGCTTCTCCAGTAAGGTACATTTTCAGATAAAACATCTTATCACTTGTTGGGAGAGGCTTTCGTGTATCAGGGTCATGAAGGTCATTTTCCAATCAACAAATTTCATAGGGTCACCGTTGAATATTGTTGGTTCTGGTGTAGGTAGGTGATTCATGCTTAATGCACTTGTGATTGCTTCGGCTAGACTGAAGGCCTCTTGGTTTGCCGTCGCGCTGGGAGATGCTTGACGTTGGAATGCTGTAGGATGTAGCGGAGCACTATATTCAGGATTTTGGTGAGCAGTATTTATTTCATGGTCAGTGACTTCTTCTTCTTCGTTGTCTAGATCACTTCTCGAACTGTATGCCCTCACTCGGGCTGCTGCTACCTGGACTTCCTTCTCTGCTTGTAGCTGCTGTAACTTCATCCTCTCCTCCTCCAGCTTACGTCGACTCTGCACCTTCATCTTCTCCATTTCCATCAGCATGGCTGCCTCTTCCCCCTCTAGTTGGAGGAGACTGGTTTGCTGAGCCTGGATCACTTGAATGGCCTTTACCTCTTCTACTTTAGCCGCGAGTTCAGCTTCCCTCCACCTGTTTGATGCCTTGGAACGTTGAGAGTGAATTGTTTCAGTATTTGTGTGACCATATACAGATCTGTACTCCTCTTTGTTCAGAGCTATTCTCACCCTCTCCTTCTCAAGTCTTTCATTAAAATCTTCTTCTTTTGTTTCCAGCTGCTTACACACAAGCTCTTGGGTGTCTGTCGTCAGCTGAATACAGGCATCCATTTTATTTGCGATCTCAGGAGTAAAATGGACTCATATAAACTTCTTACTAAGTCACAACTTGCTTGAATGTCTTGTTTTAGTCTTTCAAGTTCTTCTGCTGGACAGAAGGTTCTTAGCTTCCCTCTTGCTTCCTTGGCTATCTTCTTCCACTTCTGATAAGCTTTGTTAAAAGCTTTCTCATTCCTCTTATCCTCCACTTCACGATTTTCTTTTCCTTTCTCGGTTAGAGTTCTTTGGCGAGCACCTGTTCTGTTCTGTTCCAACTCCAAGAGGTTGCCAGCATCGTCTTCTTGGACCGACATTGTGCTTGATCACACACTCAAAATATCAAATAAATAGATGGTATTTAAGAGTTCCACTTGCTGGGATGGATATCAGACAGCATAATATTCATTAGATATACAGGAGTTGCCACACGTCCGTGGTATTGCTGGGATGGATACCAGACAGCATAGGGTTAATTAGATATACAGGAGTTGCCACACGTCCGTGGTTTTGCTGGGATGGATACCAGACAGCATAGGGTTAATTAGATATACAGGAGTTGCCACACGTCCGTGGTTTTGCTGGGATGGATACCAGACAGCATAGGGTTAATTAGATATACAGGAGTTGCCACACGTCCGTGGTTTATTCTTCCTTCTCTTCATACATGTATTTTCTTTAGTGTAGGGTCCTCAACATACATGTATTCTCGTCGGAGTAAGATCTTCAACATACATGTATTCTCTTCGGAGTATGGTCTTCATTGTACATGTATTTTCTTCAGAGTGAGGTCTTCAACATATATGTATTTTCTTCAGAGTATGGTCTTCATTGTACATGCATTTTCTTCAGAGTGAGGTCTTCAACATACATGCATTTTCTTTGGAGTATGGTCTTAATTGTACATTTATCCACTTCAGAATAAAGTCTCATAATACATCCATCCTCTTCAGAACATCTATCCTCTTCAGAGTAAGGTCTACTTCACATTTATCCACTTCAGAATGAGGTTTCATAATACATTTATCCTCTTCAGAGTATGGGTTTTACTCACTGTTTATCATCTTCAGAGTATGGGTTTTACTCACTGTTTATCATCTTCAGAGTATGGGTTTTACTCACTGTTGATCATCTTCAGAGTATGGGTTTTACTCACTGTTGATCCTCTTCAGAGTTGGGTAAGTTTTCACTCACCACTGGTCGGTAAGTTTTCACTGTAACTGCCCCCCGGCTTGGTGTTGAAATAAAGATGCGGTTATGTTTCGTACAGATGCTTTTATTTATTTTCTCTTTTGCATTTCAGCTTAGCAGTACTGTAGCTTTTCTTTGGTAGTTTGTCGTTTGTACAGGTAGTGACGGTTGCCTCATTTGCTCCGTTTGCACCCCGTTTGCACCGTGAAAACTGCATAGGACAGTCAAACACAAACATACAATTAGTTACATAGTTCATAGTTCAATATTGTTCACATGTTGTTCATTATTATACCAACGTATTCAAACAAACAATTGCATTCAAAGATATTTAAAGGTGAACTCGTCTTCCATAACAAAGGCACGCAGGGAAAAACAATGATAAATAATAACGTTACTTGTCCGGCAGCAGGTGCCTTTGATTAGAAGCTACTCCGTTTGTGCACCACTTTACATGTTTATAAATGTTTGGCAGTTACACACATAAATATAGACCTCTTCAACAACAGTAATAATAATAATACATTTGAGTGTTCGACATACCTTATTCCGCTTTACCAAGGGGAGTTATTTAACTGGAGTAAGGTTCTTCTATCATACATAATTCGCTGCCTGCTCCGTCGTTATCTCTGAGTTACTTCCGCCTTGGTCACACAGGAAGCTGTGACCTTTATACTATAGGAAAGACGAGCTCTGCCCCCATGTGGACACGAAATGAAAATGCACAAGTGGCTCCGAAATATTCTTTTCTTAAATAGAGAGCTCAGTATTCTGAGCCAATACAGAGAAATTGATCGTCTAGACCAACGCAAATCAAAGCTTACTGACAAATAAAGATGATAGGCATCTTTACCCTTGGCGGTCAGTTACACACATATTCAAAACACTATTCTAATCCCACAGATTAAAACCACTATCTTAATCCCACACATTAAAGCCAATATCCTAATCCCACATATTGAAGCCACTATCCTTAATCCTACATATTAAAACCACTATCCTCAACTCACATATTAAACCACTGTCCTAAACCCTTAGATTAAAACCACTATCATAGTATGCACAGATTAAAGCCACAATCCTCAAACCACATAAATCCATTATCCTCAAACCACACATTAAAGACAATATCCTGAGTCCACAGATTAGAGACATTATCTATCCTAATCCAACATATTAAAATTACTATCTTAATTCCACATATTAAAAACACTATCCTAATCCATGAGATTAAAGCCACTATCCTAAACCCACAGATTAAAGTCACTATCCTAAATCCACAGATACATAAACCCACAGATTAAAGCCACTATCCTAAACCCACAGATTCAAGTCGCTACCCTAAATCCACAGACACATAAACCCACAGATTAAAGCCACTATCCTAAACCCACAGATTAAAGTCGCTACCCTAAATCCACAGACACATAAACCCACAGATTAAAGCCACTATCCTAAACCCACAGATTAAAGTCGCTACCCTAAATCCACAGATACATAAACCCACAGATTAAAGCCACTATCCGAAATTGCTAGTCTCAGTCTGGATCTTTTTTTAACCAATGTGAGGTATATACTCACATGTATTGTTCAAGAGTTTGATTTATGGACCGAAACATTTCAAACATTCATAGCTGTTAATTATAAATTGTAATATAGTTCTGTTTACTCATGTTTACAAACATTACCAACGTAAACACGCCCTTTACAGTCAGAAATACAGCAATTACAATAAAAAACTCATATTCACCCGTCGTCAACTATATCCTCATATCAAGAGCTCAGTCAATCAATTCATCAATGAAAACATGTCTCCATTGCCATCTTTCTTTTCATGGTTGGCACAGACTGTGTCTTTAAGAGCATCATTCTCCTGATTGCATCTCCAGAAAATGCATAAGTTAAATATTCATGGTTATTGATTAGACTAATCCTTGGAATACGGAGGTCAGTGTTTGTTTTGACACGTGAGCCAATACATTGTTCAATGTATTCTAACTAAAGGTTGTTAAGAGGGAGGGAGTTACGATGACGGCCTGCGCCAGAAAGATCGGGCTAAGATAGGAGTTAATTAAAGCCATATCAGTCGGGGAAGTAACCGAAGCCCTGGCTGCATGCGCACATCTCAACGCAGTGCTTTTTAAATTAAAACCTTTTGCTGACCTCAGCCATTCTAAAAGATGTGGTCTTAATTAGAGTGTGGGGGGGGGGGGGGGCGTCTTAGAGACACACTTGCTCACAAACAAACCCCCAGTTGATTAAAGGAACAAATTATGGGAGGAATGCGCTTACCGTCTTCTCCAGAGTTAGATGAGAAGATATAGATACCAGTTTCCTCTCTGTGCGTTCAGTTGAAAGCTATCCGGCTACAAGCTAGCTAGCCTAGCTTAGCACAAGTTAATGGAAGTGGATACGGACCAGCTAGCCTAGCTGTTGGCCAAAAACACCTTTCACGGAATTTTAAACTAGGCTACTGGTCCGTATCCGCTTCCATTCATTTGTGCTAAGCTATGCTAGCTTGTAGCCGGATGGCTTTCTTTATTTTTAATTTTTTTTTAAGATTTTATTTATAGCATTTTCAGCATTTTTTTTGGTCAACGCAGGACCTTTTGGCCACGCAGGACCGACAGAGGAGAGAGGGTGAAACGGGAGGAGAAGAGGGGAAGACATGCAGCACATGGCCACCGGGTCGGGGAATCGAACCCGGGACGACCGCTTGGCGACTGGACAGCGTTCTACTGAACGCACAGAGAGGGGGTTGGTTTCTATTTCCTGGTCCGACGCTGTAGAAGACGGTGAGTGCAGTTCCCATGATGTCGGTGTGTTCCTTTATGGGGCCACAGTGGCTCAGGAGGTAGAGAGCGTTGTCTGGTAATCAGAAGGTTCCCGGTACGTTTCCGGCGCCTCCTGGCAGCGCGTCGAGGTGCCGTTGAGCAAGGCGCTTAACCCCCCTAACTAACGAGCAGGTTGGCACCTGGCATGGCTGCCTCTGCCATCGGCGCGTGAGTGAGTGGGTGAGTGTGAGGCACAAGTTGTAAAGCGCTTTGGATAAAAGCTCTATATGTAAATCTATATATAAGGTGCCAACATGTGGTTGTGCGGTGTACTTTTTTACTTTCACTTCTGGTTGCCATCAGGACCACTTTGCCTATTCATTCTCAACCATGCAGTATTTCAAACCCTTATTTAAACGCAAAGTCAACTGAAGTTTCCTTAATTTACAGTCACGTCGAGTGTACATACAAAAATAAGCAAAAAAAAGCATATAAAATCACAACAATAAGAAAACAAGGCGAGACAAAAGTAAGGAATGGATAACAAATCAATTAGAACACAGACAACTTGATTGACAATGGTTGGAGATCAAGGTTTTAACAAAGGAGAATCCCAAGCTTTAAGGACTTTTGGAGTTCATTCCATGAGCTTGGTGCATCATAGCAAGAAGTAGATTTACCCTGATTTACCCCAAACTCGAAACAGATCTATATTTCTGATTTACAACGGGATAAGAAAGTTCCATGAAGCGTATTTCCCCAACTTCAGATTAAACGCTTCAAGAATGCATGTGAATATATACGCCGTCTTTAGGGTCAAACATCTTTTAATTAGCAATCGCCCCCAAAAGTGGCCATTTTAGTTTTAGGTTTTGAGGACTGCATACTTTTTTCACAAACCAGAATACTATACTTTATTATTATAGCACATGCATGAGCCTGGTCTCTTTTGAAAGATGACATTATGAAGTTTCTGATAATACTTTTAGTGCTAATGAAATAGAGTAACATTGGTCTGAACTTGAGTTGTAGAAAAACGTGTTACTCACGTTTTTCTGTAGTATGAACGAATGAATGACCTTTATTTATGTAGCACCCTTCACAGCACGAATGCACAGGGTGCTTTACACTACAGCTTAATATAAAAACACAATAAAAACAAAATCAGAAATAAATGACAACAACAACAAACAGCAGTTAAAAACAGTGAAACCAGATAGAAAAAGTAGAATAAAAGAATTTGGATAAAATCATGAGTCACTAATTAAAACAAAACTATAGAACAGTGAGGACAAGAAAAAGTGCCTATGCATGACCAAAGGCCTGTCTGAACAAATGTGTTTTTAGTTGTTTTTTAAAAGAGTTCTCAGAGGGGGCAGTCCGCAGGTCCAGGGGGAGAGCGTTCCAGAGCCTTGGTGCTGTCACCTCGAAGGCTCGATCACCCCTTGTTTTCAGCCTGGACCTGGGGACCACCAGGAGGTGCTGATCGGCAGATCTGAGTGAGCGGGTGTTGGTGTAGGGATGGATGAGTTCAGTGATGTAGATAGGGGCCTGACCGTGAAGTGCTCTGAAAGTGAAAGTGAGGACTTTGAAGTGAATTCTATAGTGTACATGTTGACTAGTAGTTAGTAGTCCTGAAGTAGTATTTCCAAAAAAAATTGGTATGGCTAAAAAACACCCTGGGTCCATAGCCTGACGTCTTGTGTAGTACATGTCCAAATTTCATAAGAATCTGTTGAGAAATTAGTGATTAGAAGCGGTTTTGGAAAAAAAGTGAGAAGCTCAGAAAATGATTTTCTCATAGACTTCAATGCATTCGACAAAGAATTCTCTTCCTGTTTTGGCTTGTGACTTTTCACCTAGATCCCTGATTCGCTCATTCCCACGTGAGGTACCATTGGAAAGCTCTAGGCATTGGTTACAAGCCTGTCCAATACTTTTCGAGATCGCCAAATGATTGATGGAGGTAGAGGCTCGAGAGTCAGGAGGGTCATCAAAGAGAAGTCGCCTATTCTCAGTCCTTGCCCCACAATGGTGGAATGAACTGCTCACCCCAGTTAGGACAGCCGAAACACGTCCAATCCTTCGCCGTCGACTAAATTTTCAATCATTATCAAAAAATTAAAATAAAAATCGAACCCTAACTAACCATACTGTCATGCACTTGTCCTAATAAACTAACCTACACTGTAGCACAAGTCTGCCGTCTATCGGCCCACGCCTCACATAACGGCATGTAACTCGAGAACCGCTAAACGGATTTTGTCGCCTGAAACGGCTCGACGGGCAACAAATAGGGCTTTATTTCAAGCTATATATTGTATTAAAAAATATGCACACCCGAGCCGCTAGAGGTCGCCAAAGTGCCTGTGGGCAAATCGTCCTCAAGGGGGGGGGGGGACCGTGCTCCAGGGCCCTTTTCATTCTTGCATGAGGAAGGATAATAACGATAATCTAGCGTTGATTTCAGGATGATTAGATAATCAGGCGAAAAATTACAACGTGTTTAGTGGATTCCACTAAAGGGCTATTATCGCGTCTTTTCCTGGGATTACTAAGAATCACCAAAACTATACTCATATTCAAAACGGTATAAAACGTAAATGTACGGAGGAAAAAACAATCTGTTTTGTGCATGTTGACTGGAAGCAGCTCACTGACAATCGACGGGTGTATTAGACCCATAGCTATAATATAAGATATATTTGAAGTAGGGATGCTCGATATTGGCTTTTTTACCGATACCGATATACCGATATTGTCCAACTCTTAGGCTACGTTTAGACGGAGAGAGTCTGAACAGAAACCGCAAAAGTCGTCTTGCGGTCTCACTTTTAATTTTGCATTTAGACTAGCGTTTTGGGATGGAATTCTCCGTGCAGACGAGGCTGTAAGGACTCGAGACGACTGAGCCCCGCTGTCACACGATTGGCGCATATGTCACATGACGTGCTGTGAAGACCCGCCCTACTCTGCCTCTGATTCGCAGACTGTGGGTGGGGAATGTGATTGGACCAAAGCAGAGTCACTCACAGACAGTGGGTCCAGTCACTAATAGTTGTGATAGCCGCGGGACAGATTCTTGTGTATTTAAAAGTACTGCCAATGTGCCTTCAGGTGATCGCCATGGATAGAATCAGACATGCTTTGTTTACGCTTCTAGGCTACTGGCGCATGCCTGTGATGTAAGCAGTACGCGCGACGAGAGCCTTGACAACCTATTCGTCATTGTTTTATGCGGTTTGACAGTTTAGATGATAGCGCAAAGGTTTATCGTTTCTAGGAATTCCACCCTGGAAGGTAGTCTCACTTTTTTGCGGTTTCACCCCGTAAAAACGCCGTTTCCGTTTAAACGAAAGGCACATCTGAAAAAATATTTTTGCGGATTCACCTGCTAGCGTTTCCGTCTAAACAGGGCCTTAATTTCCGATACCGATATCAACCGATACCGATATATGCAGGGTTCCCCCCCCCCCCCCAAAAACGGAATAATTTCAGGTAATTAACATTACATATCTCTTGTTGTGCAATTAACACAACATTATGCATACTTTTGACAATAAATAAAATCTGAATTTGTTCTTACTTGCTTCCCTGGGTAAATAAAGGTTATAGAAATGTAAAAAAAAAAAAAATCTTTTTTGAAAACCGATACCGATATTTTCCGATATCACATTTTAATGCCAATATCGGCCGATAATATCGGTAGGCCGATAATATCGGACATCCCTAATTTTAAGCACTCGCAAATGGACAAAGCGCCCCATTGACTTACAGCACTGGCGTTCTATACAGAAGGTAAACAGCGACCCCTGGCCGTGAAATGTGTTAAAGAGATAATAACAACAACAACAATAATGATGATGATGATGATGATGATGATGATGATGATGATGATGATGATGATGATGATGATGATGATGATGATGATGATGATGATGATGATGATGATGATGATGATGATGATGATGATGATGATGATGATGATGATGATGATGATGATGATGACAGGGGAAATACGGCAGACGAATACACACATTATTCCGCCGTGGCAATGAGATTGCGATCCATTTGAAAGCAGCACATCACGGCGCCCGGCGCCGCCGAGGTTTCATTGTTCTGCCCGCCGCGGGTCAGAGCTGCCGGATGACCTTCCCGGAGCTCTCCGACAAGCGAGGTGCCAGGCCGGCAGGAATGACAAATTAGAATGCCATTGTGTGGCGCTCGGCTTACACACGGATCACTCTGGAAAGGGCCCGGGAGGCACATCGTATTATAAGAGCCGCGGGTTCTCCCACCTGTTCCCTGTCGTAAGGATTCCCCCGAATAGATACGCATTAGGCCACGAGTCTCCTAAGGTTTTATCCCAGGGAGGCCCCAGTCTGGTACGGGTTTGTCCCCCGGACCGTCTAAGCGGGTCTCCGGAGGTGATTACAGCCGTTTACGCTGCAGTCGAGCAGATACTGGTGAATACATGATGAATACAATACATATGTGACCAGGTATGGACTTCAGGGTCATGTTGAGGGATCTTCATTTTTTTTTTTTTTTTACATATTATGAAAGTACAGATTCATACCTTCAAAATAAGCCATCACTTGAACATTTTGGTGGGATACTTTGCAAGCTACTTCCTATGATTCATGGTGATTATCACAAAACGTATTCAGAGATAATAGCCTTCAAGAGACGAGCAGGCTATTCAGTGACAATAGTGAAACAACTACAACACTACCCAGAAGTCATTGTAATCCATGGCCCCCCTCTCTCTAGGGCAATTAACACCTGGCAGCTTTCCAGTCTGAGGCTCTTTGTTATTACAATGAGTCTGGTGACTGGTAGTGGTAGTGAAAGGGACCCTGATAATAAACAAGAAACTTAATCAAGTTTCAAGATTTTATTAGCATTTAAAATAACACGAGATAAAAATAGACATGCTAAAGTCAATGTTCAATGTTCTGATGGCCTCTCCAGAAGCATTTAGATGTAAATACATGTAGTGTGGTAGTGAAAGACACAACAACTAGGTTAACCTTCTGTAGTCTGGTAGTGAAAGGTTAACCTTCTGTAGTGTGGTAGTGAAAGGGTTAACCTTCTGTAGTGTGGTAGTGAAAGGTTAACCTTCTGTAGTGTGGTAGTGAAAGGTTAACCTTCTGTAGTGTGGTAGTGAAAGGTTAACCTTCTGTAGTGTGGTAGTGAAAGGTTAACCTTCTGTAGTGTGGTAGTGAAAGGGTTAACCTTCTGTAGTGTGGTAGTGAAAGGGACCCTGATAATAAACAAGAGACAAAATCAAGTTTCAAGATTTTATTAGCATTTAAAATAACACGAGATAAAAATAGACATGCTAAAGTCAATGTTCAATGTTCTGATGGCCTCTCCAGAAGCATTTAGATGTAAATACATGTAGTGTGGTAGTGAAAGACACAACAACTAGGTTAACCTTCTGTAGTCTGGTAGTGAAAGGTTAACCTTCTGTAGTGTGGTAGTGAAAGGGTTAACCTTCTGTAGTGTGGTAGTGAAAGGTTAACCTTCTGTAGTGTGGTAGTGAAAGGTTAACCTTCTGTAGTGTGGTAGTGACGGATAAAAAAACGGATAAATAGTTTTTTTTACCATATTTCTAATATTTATTTCTGATAAATACCAATTAGAAATATCTCGACGAATTACCTCTGAATATGAATCAAAAAAAATATTAAAGATTCGCTCACTAGTTCTACCAGAAACGGAGTTGAGGCGAAGCATTACTAAGCGCTTCTGTAGTGTGGCAGTGAAAGGGTAACCTTCTGTAGTGTGGTAGTGACGGATAAAAAAACGGATAAATAGTTTTTTTTACCATATTTCTAATATTTATTTTTGATAAATACCAATTAGAAATATCTCGACGAATTACCTCTGAATATGAATCAAAAAAAATATTAAAGATTCGCTCACTAGTTCTACCAGAAACGGAGTTGAGACGAAGCATTACTAAGCGCTTCTGTAGTGTGGCAGTGAAAGGGTTAACGCGCGCCTCATCGCGCCCCAGCGCAGTTTACATCAGGGCTCCCACAATAATAAGAATCTCTCTCTCGCTCCGATGAAAAAGCCATTTTTTATCACTCAGTTTCCGTATTAAATTAATTTACTTTTAGCCATTAGGTTGGAAAAAATGCACCCTACCGAAATTCGTTCGCTCATAAAATTCGAACTGTGTTTTAATGGTTTTTAATTAAGTTAAAACACGCGTTTTATAACGGCCGTCAAGGCCTATTTTTTTTTAATCTTTTTTTTAGACACTGCGTTACGTTGCTTATAACTTATATTATAACATGTGTGTTATTCTCTCTCTGAGAAAGGAGAGCTAATGACGTCTGTGTGTTAACACCTATTAAGTACAGTACTTGGCCCCTGTGGACAGGCCCAAGCCCGCGCGTGTAGTTTTTCTCCTCACTTGGAAGAACATTTGTGGAACTATTATAACAATAATTACCTCATTTACAAGTTGTATTTAAGTTTGCAACTAAGGGCAAATAAGGGAACACATTAATGACAATTCAAATATGTAAAAAAAATCAAGATTTCGATTTTTAGGATTTTCTGAACAGCAAGACATTTTCTTCATTTCAGAGCACCTCCCCCTTTGCGGATCAAATCGGGTTTGGTCACGGCGGGTCACATATACGCAATAAGCAATACACTATACAATGAGTGCAAGCATAATAGAGTTTGTACAATTAATAAGACCAACTGCAGATTATGGTTGACTAGTTGATCAGTTGAGTAGTTTTATGGGGTGTCTGGTAATCAGAAGGTGCCCGGTTTGATTCCCACTCCTCCTCCCGGGCAGCGTGTGTCGAAGTGTCCTTGAGCAAGACACTTAACCCCCTAATTGCTCCCGATGAGCAGGTTGGCACCTCGCATGGTCGCCTCCACCGTCGGTGTGTGAATGTGTGAGTGAACGGGTGAATGTGAGGAGCAAAATTGTAAAGCGCTTTGGATAAAAGCTGTTATATAAATGCCCCATTTACCATTTTAATCATTAAGGATTTAAACTGACCAAAGGATACCAAAGTATTGAGTTTTAGAGTTAGATGTATGATGTTCCACGTGTCAGGAGCACAGAAGCTAACAGCAGATTTCAGTTCAGTACCAACTCTAGGTGCTTTAAGAAGCCAATCATCGGAACATGTGCTGCAGGTGATTACAGCTGTGTATATATATATATAGATATATATATTATATAGATATATATAGTCTGTACTGCAGGTGAGGAGACGACGGTGGAGAAAGTGGTTTGTAAACATTTAACATTTAACATTTAACATTTAATCCCTTTCAGGTTATATGCGTTTAAATGGGAGATTCTAATGACTCTAATGACGAGGCTTCTGGCCACTGAGAGCTGTGGAGCTTTAGAACGCTGAGAACAAGTTACAACTTTAAAGGGTTCGAATAATACATAGGCGTATATTTAGGGGGGGTTGCGGTATTGAGAAGAGATATATTTGTTGAATAATAATTATAGCTAATATGAAAGACAACGCCCCCCCCCCCCCCCCCCGCCTCAAAGAGGTAAAAAATAAGATTACATTTATATA
The DNA here is from genome assembly GCF_963971535.1 of Notolepis coatsorum. NCBI lineage: Eukaryota > Metazoa > Chordata > Actinopteri > Aulopiformes > Paralepididae > Notolepis > Notolepis coatsorum. The sequence continues at coordinate 26,981,996 of NC_140170.1, forward strand.
ATAACATAACAATAATCCTTCTTACCTGTAACTATATATTAACCAGCAATTTCAGACACCCCTACAGGACCGTACCATCTCAACCCTGCAGACACCCCTACAGGACCGTACCATCTCAACCCTGCAGACACCCCTACAGGACCGTACCATCTCAACCCTGCAGACACCCCTACTGGACCGTACCATCTCAACCCTGCAGACACCCCTACTGGACCGTACCATCTCAACCTTACAGACACCCCTACAGGACCGTACCATCTCAACCCTGCAGACACCCCTACAGGACCGTACCATCTCAACCCTGCAGACACCCCTACTGGACCGTACCAATGGATGAGAAGCTACTTGTCTAATAGACAACAATGTGTTATATTTAATGGTTCCATGTCAAATATGGTAACACTCCAGTGTGGTATTCCCCAAGGAAGTTGTCTTGGACCCCTCCTTTACTCTATATTTGTAAATTATATGCCTTATGTATTGGAAAGTGCAGGTACAGCGATTTATGCTGATGATACAACTATATATGCATCCGCTGAGAGCACAGAACAAGTGAATAAGATACTTCAGAGTGAATTATTTATGATTTCGAATTGGATAACTGAAAACAGACTAAAACTAAATGTAGCAAAAACAAAATGTCTTATACTCGGCTCTAAATATGCCTTAAGGTCGGAGCATAGACTGAGTCTCTCATTACAAGACGCTGGTATTGAACAAGTGAAGGAGGCCAAATTGTTGGGTGTAACTATTGACGAGGCACTACTTTGGTCTACCCAGATTAACAATATGGTTACCAGGATGAGTAGAAACATCTCCATAATAAGAAGAAATGCCTACCTCCTAACGAATACAACAATTAAAATGGTAGTACAATCTTTAGTCTTGTCCCATCTTGACTGCTGCCCAGCAATTTGGTCTAGCGCGTCAAAGCAAGAGCTTAGTAAACTCCAGCTCACTCAAAATAGAGCTGCCCGACTCACTCTTCACTGCTCTATAAGGAATAGTGTGGAGGGAATGCATGCTAGACTGTCGTGGATGAGGGTGGAGGAGAGACTAGCATGCAGTTTGATTAGGTTTTTAAAGAACATTTGTACCTTGGGTAAACCCACTCAATTGTATTCTATGCTTTTATCCACCAATGATAGACATGGCCATAATACCAGACATGCTTCAAGTAGTCGCTTCACCCTACCTCTGCCTAGAACCAACGCTCTAAAGAAAACTGCAATGTATAGAGCCATAACATACTGGAATAGGATCCCATTACATATTATATGGACGGAAAACAAGGACAGTTTCAAAAAGAAACTCAAAGGAGCCATAATCCTTAAGGAAATTAATATATGTCATGCATGAGTGTAGCTGCAGCCATGTTATCCAAAACTTCTTCTGATTACTTTGTGTGTTTTTCTTTTCTTTTTAAAGGTATGGTGAAATTGATGTTTTAGTAACATTGATGAGCATTCTAAAAGCAATTCTTAAAAATATTCAATTTTAAAAACAATCTTAAATTGTATTTAACACTGTATTTTGTATTTTGTTTTGTTTTTTTGTTCTCTGTTTCTTTGCTTGCATGTAATTTTAGCCATCTTAATTGTTAGTTTCATTGTGTATTGTATGTTGAGTACTGGCTTTTAATAATTAGTAACATTGATGAGCATTCTAAAAGCAATTCTTAAAAATATTCAATTTTAAAAACAATCTTAAATTGTATTTAACACTGTATTTTGTATTTTGTTTTGTTTTGTTTTGTTTTTTGTTTTCTGTTTCTTTGCTTGCATGTAATTTTAGCCATCTTAATTGTTAGTTTCATTGTGTATTGTATGTTGAGTACTGGCTTTTAATAATTCTGTTTTGCAACAATTGTTTTTGTATGTTTTTTGTGTGGACCCCAGGAAGACTAGCTGGTTGCCATGGCACCAGCTAATGGGGATCCGTAATAAAATCAAAATCAAATCTCAACCCTGCAGACACCCCTACAGGACCGTACCATCTCAACCCTGCAGACACCCCTACAGGACCGTACCATCTCAACCCTGCAGACACCCCTACAGGACCGTACCATCTCAACCTTGCAGACACCCCTACAGGACCGTACCATCTCAACCCTGCAGACACCCCTACAGGACCGTACCATCTCAACCCTGCAGACACCCCTACAGGACCGTACCATCTCAACCCTGCAGACACCCCTACAGGACCGTACCATCTCAACCTTGCAGACACCCCTACAGGACCGTACCATCTCAACCCTGCAGACACCCCTACAGGACCGTACCATCTCAACCCTGCAGACACCCCTACAGGACCGTACCATCTCAACCCTGCAGACACCCCTACAGGACCGTACCATCTCAACCCTGCAGACACCCCTACAGGACCGTACCATCTCAACCCTGCAGACACCCCTACAGGACCGTACCATCTCAACCCTGCAGACACCTCTACAGGACCGTACCATCTCAACCCTGCAGACACCCCTACAGGACCGTACCATCTCAACCCTGCAGACACCCCTACTGGACCGTACCATCTCAACTTTGCAGACACCCCTACATGATCGTACCATCTCAACCCTGCAGATGTACCTCTCATAAAAGTTCACCAGAATGCAGGAAGTGAAGTGTTTGAAGATGTTAAAAATGTCATGTATGGGCCAGTCGTCATACTATCTGATTTGGCAGAGTTGGCTTGTGGAAGTCGATGGGTGGTAATCTGGACGTTGTGGACAGCGACTCCTACAGGTCGGTTGGGGGACGCCTGCACAGCAGAGACAGGAAGTAGCGGGGGCAGTTAGGGATGTGCCTAGTTCACAGAATAGTGCATGGGGTAGTGCCAGTGTACTTTAACAACTACTTCAACCGAATCAGAGACACCCATGCTTACCAAACAAGGCGCAGCTCAACTGACTTTGTGCCAGTCAGATTCAGGAGCTGTATGGGGAAGGAGTCATTTTTATATTCAGCAGCTGTCTATTGGAATAGTCTGCCCAGTGAACTGAAAACCATAGACAGTGCCATTAGATTCAAGTCCAGCCTGAAGACATGGCTCAAAAGGGACTATACCTAGACACTTAGCTTAAGGCACCCTTGCATGTTGTATGAGTCTGTATCAGTGGAGGCTGCTGACCAAATTTTTAGGTGAAGCACAAATTATTATATTATATTATATATTAAATAATATTTTTAAAACATCCCCCACTGTGTGTCAGTGGTCAGTGGACACAGATGAAAACATATTAACATTAGGTGACAGCGGACCTGACCAGATGAAAACATATTAGGTGACAGCGCACCTGACCAGATGAAATCATATTAGGTGACAGCGCACCTGACCAGATGAAATCATATTAGGTGACAGAGCACCTGACCAGATCAAAACATATTAGGTGACAGCGCACCTGATCAGATCAAAACATTTTAGGTGACAGCGCACCTGACCAGATCAAAACATATTAGGTGAAGGTGACAAGGAAGCCACAGACTCATACCCCCCCGACACTCAACTAACCGCCTCGGACAGTCCTTCATACCAGTGGCCATCAGGCTCCACAACAGTGGGCAGCGACTGCTGCCAGACATCGACCTAGAACTAATAGGAACCCAAGTAGGACAATAACACTACCTTATGCATACTGCACCTTATGTGGATACTGTGATACTGTGAATAATGAATAATGTATATTTCAGTTAGTTAGATAGTAAATTATATTGACCTATTTGTTTACACTGCTTGTGTTGTTTTCACTACCTGTACCCCCCCCCCCATTCCCCCATGCTGCTATGATGCCTGAATTTCCCCAAGGGGATCAATAAAGGCAAATCTTTCCTGTGACAAAATGGGATCCAATGTAATAAAACTAAGTCAACCAACGAACTAGATTCCTGTACCGGATCTCCTTTCTGGTAAACAAGAATACCTTGAAGACTCTAACAGGAGCACTCATTCAAGGGTACTACGACTATGCTTGCACCTCATGGTACCAAAGCACCTCAAAGACACTAAAAACAAGATTACAAACATCACAAAACAAACTGGTCAGACTACTGCTTGACCTTACTCCTAAAACCCACCTCACCCCTGTCCACTTTGACAACCTAGGATGGCTTAGAGTAGACGACAGAGTACAGCAACTTGCAATGGGCCTGGTCTACAAGATACACTACACCACTAAGATACCCATGTGCATGTCAAAATACTTCCCAAAGGTCAATGAATACCACGACCACAACACCAGAGGGAGTTCCACAAATCATGTTCAACCCAGATAAAATAATAAAAAAAAAAAAAAAATTTAATAAAAGAAAATAGTCATAACTTAGAAATTAGATTGCATAGGTCTATGAATCGATATCGCGATTCTGTTTCGATTAATTGCCCAGCCCTACAGTGTGTACAGTAAGTTAGCTTGGTGATTATCATTGTGATGTAGGCTAAGCTGCCTAGCTACTGTTAGCATACAAGCACTGTAGCCTACTTACTTTTTCATCCACAAAATTTTTTCTGATCCAGATGCATAAATCCACTTCTTCATGTTGCTCACTTGCTGGTTTATACTTCGGTCCTAATGTTGGCGCAAAGTTTAATTTAGCCTGACTTGTTATAGCTGTACAGCTTACTAACTACTAAACAACAACTTTCTCATAGTCTCAACTTTCACATAGTCAAAATGGGTCCAGCTGCATGTCTGGAGGATAGGTTTAGCTCGGGCCAATCTCAAGTTTCTCAAGTTTCTTTATTAGTTGTCATACAGAAGTACAGAATACTTTTATACAAAATGCTTCTTTATGTTACATTTTGTATAAAAGTATTCTGTACTTCTGTATGACAACTAATAAAGAAACTTGAGAAACTTGAGATTGGCCCGAGCTAAACCTATCCTCCTGCCATGCAGCTGGACCCATTTTGACTTTGCAATGAAGAAATCTCTGATTGGATTTGCAAGGCTGCCAATCATATTCAACCTCCATGTATTGGATGTCAAGGGCTGTCAATCAATCAATCCTCCATTCAATGGCAAGAGTTTAACTGCACAGACCGTGCTTAGATGAAGTTAATAGCCTATTTTGATTCGCTGTTATTTATCATTTATTTAACAATGGGTCACACCTGTGAAGTTTTCTTCACGAATAATTACTGCAGGCAATACTGCAGTGCAGGCCTGCTCAGAGCTGTCAATTTTGGCCATTTTTGAAGAAAAAAAAATTCACTGGCATTTTTTTACAGAGGAAAACATTTATAATAAAAAAAAATAATAATAATAATTTAAAAAAAAATATATATATATAGTTTTTTTTTTTTTTTTTTTTTTTAATATATAGGTATATGTAAATTAATAATAATTATGAATTATGAGTGAATTTGTGTTTCACGTGTTGTCATAGAGAAACCTCCACTGGTCTGTATGTATATAAATGTTAAATGGTTTATGTGATGTGTTGTGATGTCACGTTTTGTATGATGCATGTTTTAAGCATCACATTCCCCCACCCCCCTACAAGGACCACAATGGAAATAAGCTCTGAGCTTTTTTGTGTTTCATCCTTGGCAGTATATCCCGACTGTGCTCTTCTGTCACATGTTTATTTTTTATATTGTCAAATAAAGTAATTCATTCATTCATTCAGTGTGAGCCTCCCACACGTTACTCCTCGCCACTGAGAGTCTGCGCTGTCTGGTGAAAAGATGCGACAGGCAAGTGATGCAAGGCTTCTATCCTCCCTACAGCCGACCAGTGGGAGGCATAGTCTAGCAACCTTCAAGACAGGGGAGGGAAGAATTGAAGGGGAGAATTGGCTACACAAAATTGGGATGGGAAACATTTTTTAATAAAGAAAAAGTCTCCCCCCCCCCCCCACACGCACTTAACCCTTTCACTGTGACAATACAGAAGGTTAGCCCTTTACTTTCACACAGCGGATGCGGAGCTAATGATGCTAATGATGGAGCATCGCCGTCGGTTGTGTGATAGTAAAGGGTTAACCTTCTGTCGTGTGGCAGTGAAAGGGTTAAAGTGCCCCCCAATGTTGAAACCAGACCTACACCCTTGATAGACAACAATAATATTGTAAAAAAATTTAAAAAAATTATTGAATGAATACAATGCCATATTTCAGTGTAAATATATCATAAAAACAACATATAGTCAAATGTCCCTACAACATGAATAATACTGTGATTTGATATCTTGGCCACATCTCAGAGCCCTCATTCTGCATGTGCAAAACAAGCAGAGATATAGAAGAGAGAGCTTAGTTTCTTCCTTTCCCCTGCAGCCTTTGTGTTTGAATACATTGTGAATCGCTGTGACAGTAAAGATCTTGCTATGGTAAAATAACTACAGGTATTATGCAAATCAAAGTCTGTCCCAGTGTTCTTCCCGCTGTATATCCCTCCTGCACCTCCTTGTATGTTACATTTCTAATTTATCTTACTTATGCATGCAATGACATTCACATAACTCGCTGAAGCATTGACATTGGACACTGAGTGATTTATTGGAATAATACATGCTAATTTGCATTCATAACGCGAACGACTAACAGATGCTGGAATATCCAAGGGAAAAAAACTTGGGTGGAAAAGGTTTTGTTTGGACAGGTGATGATGTCGGGGAGTTCGTGACCCTCTCTGCGCCGCCCCCTATCTCCCTGTCTCCGGCCGTCCCTGAGCAACGACCGGAGTGTTAAATGTCCCTTGACTAAGACGGGGAGGACGTGACCCTCTTTGCGCCGCCCCTGTGCCTCAAATAGATTGCTATCAGCTCTATCTTTAATCTTTCAAAATGTTCAGTTGCTATCGCTATTAGCTCTATCTTTAATTTTTCAAAATGTACAGTTGCTATTGCATGCACTCATCTGTGTTCCACTACACACATGAGTGCATGCTTACCAACTGTCCGTCTGCAACACTACTATCACCAACATCTAAGAAGGGAGATCCCCCCTTGAATGGCCCTTCTAAGGTTTCTCTCCTCCACACTGCCTGTGGAGCTTTTTTCCCTATTGTTAGGTTTTAGTGAGTTTTTCCTTACCTTCGCGTGGGGTATGTCTGGGAGTGCTTGCATTCTTTCATTTATTTGCATCCATCTAAAAATGTTTGCACCTTATGGTGTTCTTGTTCTGTTCTTGACTTATTGTTATGTTTTCTTCTTGACTTGTTTAAAGAAGATCTGTACGGCCCATGGGGACATTAACGTGTGTTGTCGGGCCCTATAAATAAATTTGATTTGATTTTGATTTGATTTGATGTCGGCGCCCCCTACAGGCAGGCTAGCGTCGTATTGACACTGCGATACTGTGGTTCTCAATCGGGGAATAGTTCTTGTTCCACTATTTCATTCAGGTTGGGCCATAAAGCAAATGTGTATTTCAGTGTGTGGTGTAAAACTGTGGACTTCTCTACAGAACGATTTAAAGAGTTGTACAAATATCTTTCAGTTCAAGAAAATGTATAAAGAACAATTCGACTTCGAGGGGTAACAGCTTTGCGTGTGACTATTGTTTTTGGTATTGATTGATACATTTGTATAATTGACAATATTTCTATTGTTTGTTTATTGTTTATTGAGTAAGGGGCAGACAAAATACAATTTTCTTCTCCCTGCCGCGTTTCGCTCACGGAATGGGCTTTGATTACGAAATACTTTTTTCTTTTCTTCTTTTACGGAACTGTGCATTAGCGTGAACGGAACAAATAAAAATGTAATTCAATTACGTTAAATCAGGCAACATAAGAGTGACTATTCTGATCATAGGGTTCACTTTGTCCACTTTTTATCTCAGCTATAGAACCCATAGACATAGTCACATCTAACAACAAACATCTTAGCAGACGGGGGTCCACGGCCTAATGTGCAACGATTCGGGGCACCATGACATGAAAGTGTCACAATCTGCCCTTTGAACTCAGGAACTCTCTGAACATAGACAATCCTCTGCCACCCTCCGGCGGCCTGTTCGCGGTACTACAGGCAACCACCCTGTGCTTACCTATTGTCTGGAGCCTGTTGACTGTAATTTCTAATGTACTGCCTATGTATCTGTTATCGGTCCTGTGTGCTCCCCAGTATGTTCATATGTCCTAGTCTAGCCCTGTGTGTTTCATATTCATATGTTCCTGTCTAGTCCTGTATTCCCAGTGTTGTATCGATTTCCTGTGTCCTAGCCTGTCAGCCCCCAGCTGTTACTTGTCAATAATTAGTGTGTATTATCTGTATTATCCTTCGTGCTCTCCGTGTATATATGCCTTCGTATTCCATGCCATTCCTGCCGTCCGCGGAATTGCCCTTTGTTATTCTGTATTTTCCCTTGAGTCCATTCCTGCTCCCTAGCCACATTTTCCAGCACAGCTGAGGTTTTTGTTTCTGTGTTTTGGAGTTCGGTTTTGTTTGGTCCCCCTGTAACGTGTATCCTCGTGTACCTTTCCTCCAGTAAAACTTGTCAATTGCAACGTCAACACGTGCCTCGTCTCTCTCACCCTACACTGTCCTACGCTTGAATCCTACACCTCTCCTAAACTCCCCATTACAACAGAAAGAGGTTGAAAACCAACCGCTCTAATAGTCCCCACAGCCTTACTGTGTTCCTCTCCGCTCACTCGATTGGGAGGATATTCCCAGGCGGAGGTGGCAGATTAACTGGGGTTACTCTCTTGGAACAATCTGATTGGCTCATCGTGCCAGGCGAGATCAGCTGATCCCAGTAGAGTTGTTCCAATGCAAACAGTTAATTCGCCTCCTCGGTCTGATCCCTCCTCGGTCTGATCTCTCCTCAGCAACCCACGTCCGGTGCTTCTGCTCACGGAGAGCGACACTCGTGAGAACCGCTATTGACTAGGGGTGTGATGATGCATCGATTAATCAAAATGCATCGATTCTAATGTGACGATTCAACTGCATCGATTTGAAAATGTTAGAATCGATTATAATCTAAATTAATCGGGGGGAAATAATCGTTTTCTTTATTATAATTTTTTTTTGTATTGTTTTTATTGACCTATATTCATGCTGAGTGAATCAGTTCCCCCAGCAGCCACATCTGTGTATTCAAAAATGTTTGGGGGAATTAACTGACAAATGAAGAGATTTCATGATGCATTGAATTGTTGCCTGAATAATCGTAATCGAAATTAATCGTTGTGAGGTCGCATCGTTACACCGCTACTATTGACAGATGTCTACATTCTCAAATTGCTTAGTGTATTGTTTGGCTTGTACACTTTAACCCTTTCGCTACGACACTACAAAAGGGTTAACTATGAACACACACTAAGCAAATGGAATTTTTTTAGGCACTTCTAAGGAGGATTTTTACATCAATTGTATCATTGTATATTCAACATCCATACCTTGGCAGGCAGGATTACTGCAGAAACTTGTTGAGAGCGATGATAATAAATAAGAAGACTATAAATGAGGGGCTGCGACGAGTCCATTAATATCCTCTGTTCTGTGTTGATATTGGGTCTGACCCGGGAAAGATGCACAGGATCCATTACAGCGCAAAGGAGCCTCGCAGACAGATGTGCTTCATCGACAAAAGTAACAACACCACGTTCGCCGTTTAGCAAGGATGTTCTCCCTCCTCTCCTCTCATCACCAAAAGAGATCACCATGCCAGGGAGTGGGTTGGGGGGGAGGGGGGGGGGGGTCGGGGGTGTGTGGCAACAACGGGAAGCGACAGGGTTTCTGGGAAATGTTATCTTATCACGAGAATTAGGTTACCGACTGTTTTTGGCATCGGTCTCATTTGTTTACCGGAATTATGCCGAGGTATCCCGACCGGTCGGACAGTGATCACGTTCTCCTCGCAGTAACTTTCAGGTAAATGACTGGGATGGGGGGGGGCACACGCACACACACACACACGCACGCGCGCGCGCACGCACACACGCACGCACGCCCAGGGGCGGAGCTAGGGGGTGGCTACCTGGGCTCAAGCCCCGGATGTATTCTGAAAAGCCCTGAATCTATTTAAAAAAAAATAAAAAAAAAATAAACATTTTTTTTTTTTTTTTTTTTTTTTTTTTTACAATTCATCATTGTTACATGAAAATATGTTTGCACCAGATTTAGCAGAAGCTAATTTCCATCTGTGGTCTATCCAGCTGCTAACTGTATTTGAGTGAGTTAAGTCTTGGTGTTATGGTAGACTCAGACCTAAGCTTTAAATCACAATGAACAAGTTGACAAAAACGTAATTCTTCCACCTTAGAAACATAGCTAAAGTACGGCCATTTATAAATCAAAAGGACGCTGAAAACCAGATCCATGCCTTTATCTCAAGCCAACTCGACTACTGTAATGCACTCCTTACCGGCCTCCCGAAAAAATACGATGATAACTATTTTATTGCAATGCACTATTGCATTATTTTATTCTATTTTACTAACTATTTTATTGCACTGCACTATTTTACTTTGTATCAGTGAATCATAGACGCCTGGCCATAAGAGCATTCGGAGCATCTCTGCTCTCCCACTATTGAACTTGGGGGAGCAAAGGTATGATCTTGCTCCACCACTTTTTGATTATATGAAAAATATGATATATCCCCCCCCAATATATAAACCTAACCATAACTACGTTATGGTTAACTGAGTTTTATAGTGAAAAGAGCAGCTTTATTGGTCAAGATTGAAGGCTCTATATTGCAGGAAATTGCACGTACAGGTTCATTAAATTAAAAAAAAAATCTGTCGTGGAGGGGGTCGTGCCGGACCCCTTCCAAACCACCCCTTGCCTGCCCCCCCAAAAAAAAATAAATAAAAAAAAATAAAATAAAAAAAAAAGATTATTAAAAATTAAAAAAAAAATTAAAAGGGGGGGGGGGGGGGGGGCATCTGGGCTAAGCCCCGGATCTCCTACAATCCTAAATCCGCCCCTGACGCACGCACGCACGCACGCACACACGCACGATCTGATCTGTTTGGCTGTTCTCATTATTCTTTAACCCTTTCACTGCCACACGGCAGAAGGTTAGCCCTTTACTATCACACAACCGACGGCGATGCTCCATCATTAGCATCATTAGCTCCGCGGATGATAATGATGGAGCACCGCCGTCGGTTGTGTGATAGTAAAGGGCTAACCTTCTGTATTGTCACAGTTAAAGGGTTAACCGGCTGTCGTGTGGCAGTGAAAGGGTTAAATGTGACATGCATTGCTATTCCTTGCACTATTTGGGCACCTTTACACAATTCCTGTGAGTCTATGGAAGACATCCGTAAATTTTATTTAAAAAGAAAATCATTGTTTTGTATATTTCTAATGGAGTACTCAAAAGCTACATTTTCCAGCCGCAGGATTTCAGCCTGTTATTGGATGGGCTCCGCCCATAAGCGCTTTGAGTGACAGTCACCCACACAGCGTGATACATACGAGAGAGAGAGAGAGAGAGAGAGAGAGAGAGAGAGAGAGGTAGAGAGAGAGAGGAGAGATGCATCCCGACACACACGCAGTCAAGTTTGTGTGTGTGTGTGTGTGTCCGACAAGGGAGAGAGATGGCGCACACACATTTACACACACTTCTGCAGTCCCTCCCGCCGTCTCTCTCTCTCTCTCTCTCTCTCTCTCTCTCTCTCTCTCTCTCTCTCTCTCTCTCTCTCTCTCTCTCTCTCTCTCTCTCTCTCTCTCTCTCTCTCTCTCTCTCTCTCTCTCTCTCTCTCTCTCTGTGCGCATGCGTGTGGATGGCGGAGCGGGTGGATTGAGTGTGGGTGCTGCTGAGCGGAACGAGTGAGTCTTTTCTAAACTTTTCCTATCTTTGTGTTGTTTGTCAAATCGTGAATTAGACTGGGTTTTAATTCGACTGGTTGTGTGTTAATGGTGGGCGGATAGCGTTGTCAGTGTTCGCTTTGGCAGCTGACTGCTGTCGCGGCGGCATGGATTTCGCGAAATTAACTAGGAAACATGGGTTTAAAGTCACGCCGGCTTTTCCGTGTTCAGTGGAGGACTGTAGTCTAGCGGTAGCGGGGAAAGTGGGAGCTGCGGCCGTTAAGTCAGCGGCCCGTATAAATGGGGGGATTATAATATTTCTAGATGATTTGACTAAGGTTAATCAACTGGTAATGGACGGTTTGGTCATACATGGTACTTTTGTATCTGTGTTGCCGCTCACAACTCCGGCAAAAAAGGTGTCATTGGCAAACGTTCCTCCGTTGGTGAGCGATGATCTGATATTGAGGGAACTCGTGTAACAAGTGCCTTGTTGCCTTGTATAGATAATTACACCCCATCACAAAATACACTTTAATACATTCCACTAATACTCCTAAACGTTTTATTTTATTGATTTAAGTTGATTTCATTCCTTTCGTTTTGTTTTATTGCACTTTTGGGAGTTAAGGCTTTTATTTTGACATCGACACACTTACATTTCCGGTCCTCCGGGACACGCATCTTGCCTGCTTTCCGGTGGTGGGTTAGTTCCACCTGGAGGTCCGTGGAGTGAGTACTACTCCTTATGTTCAGTGAAAGACTTCGGTCTAAAAGTTGTTAAATATTGTATGTTACATTCCTAAAACTGTGAAACGAGTTTGTAATGTAACTACTGTTGTTAATATGTACCTGTGCAGTTGTTTTGTGGGAGGTTTGACTGGGTAAAATGCACTTTAATAGCATGTAGGAAGTTTGCACACACGTGCACTGTTAACATGGAGTTAATGCAGTCACGTCTTTTCTCAACCATAGCTCACGTGCTGCAGTGCAGATGACTATTCCTAATGCTGGTGCATTGTGTTGCCTTTGTAACCTAACAGGTATGTGTGTACAGTAGCTCCCATGTGTCCGTTTTGTATTCAATTGTGTATATTTTTCCAATGTAATTGTATATTAAAATGTGTCATTCTTATGAGCCAGTTCCACCTGGAGGTCCGTGGACTCACGTGCTGCAGTGCAGATGACTATTCCTAATGCTGGTGCATTGTGTTGCCTTTGTAACCTAACAGGAGGGAAATAAAGTCCGTCAACAGTCATCCATGTCTGTCGTCCTTAACACAACGCCGTCAGAGAGTACACCATACTACACCGGTCACACGTGGTGCCGTTTGACCTCGGACAACGGACAACGCTCGCCTGTCCACCGGGGACGCTGTCTGCACGCCGCTTCTTCATTCAACTGGCTGTGCTGAGTACAACGTCGAACGTTAACGTGTGCGCATAGGATAAGCGCATATGTGATATTGGTTGTTTTTGTTTGATAATAATATGCTATAGATTGTAATTGTAAATATTATTGTAATGATACAGTAATTGGAAACGACACTAGTTGTACAAGACCATTGTATTTTTTTTTCTTTTTCTTTCATCTGTTATGTATTGTGAATAGATAGCCTATGGTCTAATGTTCAAAGTTTGAGCAGTAACAAGTGTTGCTATCTAACACATGCCCACTGTAAATATAATTAGGAACTAATTTGTTTATATGGTTGGCTGGTAATGAGATATATATATATATTATTTTTTTCCCCCCCATCTGTTCTGGTAAATTGTGAATGGATAGCCATACAGTAGCCTACATGTATTCGTGTGTAGTCTAGTGTTTAAAGTCTGAGCAGTAACAAGCGGCCATTTAACACATTCACACATACTTTTCTTTTGTTTATAGCCCTCTAAAGCATTTTTTTTTTTAATTCTTGAACATGTCTGAAGCAGGACCACCAGATCTGGAGATGGTGGGTATGATGCCTGTATATGGCAGGGGTCAGTCAGCTCTTATGTGTGGGAGGGGAAGACCTGTGGAACTGAGTCAGTCTACAGTTCGCCAGTCAGTGTTTGAAGCAGTGGGGCCAGTGGCCACATCTACTCCAATCACGCATGGCAATGATGCAGCCCCGCAACTCGCTAGGTCAGAGGATTTAGGCAGCCTCGTCACAGACCTTGCCATACAGATAGGAGAACAAATTGCATCTACTCTGCATGCCATGCACCAGACCAGTTATCAGCCCCAGGTCCCCGTCCCTGAGCCCCAGGTCCCCGCACCCCAACCACAATGTTTTTCTGGGTGTGCAGACATGTCAAGGATGAAAGTGATAGTGCAGGCGGAGACTAAACCACCTCCGTTCTTCAGAGGTGAGCGCACTGAGCCAGTCTCCATACATGAGTGGGAAGACATGATGCTAGTGTATCTGTCTAGAGCGAGTTGTAAAACCGACAGAGAATTGTGTGATCTAGTGATGGGCAGGTTGACTGGTAAAGCTAGAGACATAGTGAAGGTGTCACTGCGTAGCCGGCCTGAGTTGTCTGCCAATATGACCCCTGCAGCTGTGTTTGACATTTTAAAGCGTAACTTCAGCGAGCTGACATACTCCAGTATGCCCATGGCCGACTTCTATGCCATGGTTCCCAGGCCTAGTGAGGGAGTGATGGATTACTGGGTCCGGCTGAATAAAGCAATCGATGTTGCAGATGAGTGTCTACGTCGCCGGGGTCGGTGTGTTGATGATGCGAGCGCCGAGGTCGTGATGATGTTGATCACGCACTGCCCAGATCCCAGTCTAGCTATGTCCTTCCAGCTGAAGCCTGTGGAGCAGTGGACTGCAGCTGAGGTCCAGGAGCGTCTAGATGGTTACCAGAGAGACCAAAGGAGATCCAGTTCACGGGCACAGCAGGTTAACATCTCGGCATGCAGTCAGAGCCCCATGGCTGGTGGCCCATCCCCTCCTGTCCTGTATGGTGGGGCCCAGCAGTCTTCTGTTGTTGTGCAGTCACAGCAGCCTCCCTCCTTTGGCTCTTTTCATGAACAGCTTAGTGAGCCCCACAGGGTCTTAGCCGCAGCGCAGGCCCTCAGCCCTCCTACACCCATCTTAATGACTCCTGCCCCGGCATGTCCCCCCTCTGTAGACCCTGGCCTTCATCAGGTGGTTGACTTGTTAGACCGTGTGCTCTCACTGTGTTCGGCCTCGCTGGCCCCAGCAGTACAGGCTCAGCCTGGTCAGCCGTCTCGCTCCCACATCCAGCCAAGTAATGGGCAGACGTACCACTCACGCAACCAGGCCAGACCGAGTCAGCAGAGTTACTCGCGCAACCAGGCCAGACCGAGTCAGCAGGGTTATTCGCGCAACCAGGCCAGACCGAATCAGCAGAGTTACCCGCACAACCAGCACGACCCATGCGAAGTGTGTCAAGACAGCAGGCATAACACTTATCAACACTGTATGCTCTATCGGCTGTGCCACCGCTGTTTCCGCCCTGGTCACTATGAGGACTCATGCCCTGGCATCTCCCAGCCATCAGCTGGATCAGCATCTCCCTCCAACAGACCCGCTCAGACCCATCCTGTCAATGCTGCCCCTTTAAACTAGCCAGCCCATGCAATGAGAGGGATAGTATGGGCAAAGTGAATGAAACCCTCGAGAGAGAACCAGACTTAGAAGCCATCTATGTAAACAGCTGCAGATTACTTCCAGAAAACGAAACAGCCATCTTTGTTGGGTCACAGAGAGTGAACGGAGCTAGTGAACTGTTTTATGCTCCAGTGTTAGTCAGTGACAAGTACACATTGAGGGGGATGTTGGATTCTGGTAGTATGTCATGCACGCTCAGTGAGGAGGGTGAACAAAAGTTACAAACCGCTGGTGTTCTCCCTCGTGTCCAGCCGGCACCTGTGAATGTGGTGCTGGTTGGTTGTGGTGGCTTGACTACTCGACCAAAGTGTGTCTATGATTTGGAGATTGAAGTTTGTGGGTCAAAGTTTGTGGTTCCTACGTTGGTTGTGCCAGGTCAGAGAGACGAGTTTATAATTGGCACTAATGTAATCAAGTCCGTTCTCCAAAGGCTGAAGTCGACTGAAAAGTACTGGGAGCTTGTGTCCTGCAGAAACAGAGACCCTGAGTGTGAGAAGTTCCTTGAGCTCTTAAGCTGCACCTCCCGCTGGTCGGGCCCAGACCCGCCCGGGGTGATAGGCACAGTGAAGCTATGCCAGGCGGTTACCCTCCTCCCTCAGCAGGAGTATCTAGTGTGGGGGAAGCTACCAGCCAGTGCACATGTGTCTCCTGGGAGTACAGTCATTGTGGAGCCCACCTCAGCGAGGTCGGCCCCTCGCAACATCATAGTGGGGAGAGTGGTGACTCCCATGTGGGGCGACCGCTGGGTCCCCATGAAGGTCTTGAACCCGACACAGAGCCCCATCACGCTCCGTCGTAATGCCAAACTGGCTGATGTCTCACCTTGTCTTGCTGTTGAAGATCTGTCCATCACTCAGGGCCTGTGTCAGCAGCAGTCTGGTGTCTCCAGCTCCTCCGCCTCTCCTGGCTCCTCGTTAGATGCTGAGCAGATGTTGGCCGACTGTGGACTGGAGGACGTGAACATCAAGTCATGTGAGGTGTCTCCTGATGGGAAGAAGAGGCTAGCTGACCTACTGGTGACGTATCAAGATGTCTTCTCCAAGGACAAGCTGGACTGTGGAAAGGTCAAAGACTTTGTGCACCGTATCCACCTCTCGGACGACCGTCCGTTCCGCCTGCCCTTTAGGCGTGTCCCCCCAGCTGACTATCACAAACTGAGAGAGGTGTTGACTGAGATGGAGGTGAAGGGGATAATCTCCAAGTCGATGAGCGAGTATGCCTCACCTCTGGTCATGGTGTGGAAGAAGAATGGAGACCTCAGGATCTGTACGGATTTCCGCTGGCTCAACGCAAAGACCGTCAAAGATGCTCACCCGTTGCCCCATCAGTCCGACTGCCTTGCTGCCCTTGGTGGGAACGCTTTCTTTAGCACCATGGATCTGACCTCAGGGTTCTACAACGTCCCTCTCCATGTGTCTGACCGGTGGTACACTGCCTTCACAACACCACTGGGCTTGTACGAGTACAACAGGCTCCCGCAAGGCCTGTGCAACAGTCCGGCATCTTTCATGCGTATGATGCTCGGCATCTTTGGCGACCTCAACTACTCCAGCCTCTTGTGCTACTTGGACGACCTGCTGGTGTTTGCGCCGTCTGAGGAGGAGGCGTTGAAGCGATTGGAGGTGGTCTTCTGCAGACTCAGAGTGAACAACCTCAAGCTCGCACAGAAGAAATGCAACTTCTTACAGAGGTCGGTCAGGTTCCTGGGTCATGTGGTCGATGCCAGTGGAGTCTCTGTCGACCAAGAGAAGGTCTCCGTCATCTCTGGCTTCCAGAGAGAGGATCTGATGGAGTCGGATGGCCGCACTCCCGCTCCGAAGAGAGTGAGATCCTTCCTCGGCATGGTGTTGTATTACCAAAATTTCATACATGGCTGCTCCAGTATAGCCAAGCCCCTCTTTGCCTTGACAGCTGGCCAGAAGAGAAAAGGGAAGACCAGTGCTGGTCGTACGAGAGCCGGTACGTTCCGGAAGCTGACTCCTGAGGACTGGACTCCCGCCTGTGAGACGGCGTTTGAGGAGCTCAAGAGGGCGCTCGTCGAATGTGTAGTGCTGGCTCACCCGGACTTTGAGAGGCCGTTCATCCTCTCCACTGACGCGTCGTTGGACGGTATTGGAGCAGTGCTCTCTCAAGTCCCTGTCGGGGAGGAGAAGGCCAGACCAATCGCCTTTGCGAGCAAGTCGCTCAGCCGCAGTCAAGCGAACTATCCTGCCCACAGACTGGAGTTCCTGGCCCTCAAATGGTCAGTGTGTGACAAATTCAGTCACTGGCTCAAGGGTCACAAGTTCACTGTGTGGACTGATAATAATCCACTCACGTACATCATGACCAAGCCTAAACTTGACGCATGCGAGCAGCGCTGGGTGTCCAAGCTGGCCCCTTACTGCTTCGACATCAAGCATGTGCCTGGGAGGCTGAATACAGTGGCCGATGCGCTGAGCAGAGATCCCTTCGTGAGGCCGCTCAGCCGGCGTCTCTTGACCGAGCCTTACTCCGCTCTTCTGGAGCAGGTGTGTGATGTGGAGAACAGGGGGGTGCAGGATATCTTCCGTCTGACATGCCAGCCCCAAGCTCTAGTGACCCCTTCTGGATGTGCGGTTGCTGATGTGTCCATGTCGGCGGATGAGACCTCCACGGTGCTTTCCTCCCAGGAAGACTGGGACTCTGCGCCAAGACACAGGGCAGTATCTATGGCGGGTCACCTGTCCACTGTTGTCACTGCCGACCACGACGCAGTCTCCTCCTTGTCGTTGGCCGATCTGCAGGCCCGCCAGCGAAAAGACGCCACCGTCTCCAGAGTAATCTTTTACGTTGAAAGGGGCCGCAGACCCTCCAGACGCGAGCGCTGCTATGAAGATCAGCCCGCCTTGAGGATGCTGAAGCAGTGGGAGAGGCTCGCTATGCAGAACGGCATATTGTACAGGGTTACGAAGGACCACATGACCAGGCACAAGAGGTTCCAGTATGTTCTGCCTGAGTCCTTGAAGTCGGAGGCGCTGTCTGGAGTGCATGACTTGGCTGGTCACCAAGGTCAACCTAGAACGCTGTCTCTCGTACGTCAGCGTTTCTACTGGTATGACATGGAGAAGGATGTGCGGGGCCATGTGAGGAACTGTCCCAGATGCGTACTCAGCAAGACTCCAGAGCCGGCGGCCAGAGCCCCTCTGGAGAGCATAATAACCTCTGCACCACTGGAGCTGGTGTGCATCGACTTCTGGTCAGCTGAAGATAATAACAACAAGTCTGTGGATGTTCTGGTCATAACTGACCACTTTACAAAGCTGGCCCACGCCTTCCCCTGCAAAGACCAAACCGCGAAGAAGGTTGCTAAAAAGCTGTGGGACAACTATTTCTGTGTGTATGGCTTCCCACAGCGCCTGCATTCGGACCAAGGAGCGAACTTCCAGAGTGAGTTGATGGCGGAGCTGCTGGAGTTAGCAGGGGTCACGCAGTCCCGGACCACTCCGTATCACCCTATGGGGAATGGTGGCACTGAGAGATTCAATCGGACCCTGGGTGGAATGCTGCGCTCCCTGCCATCGGAGTCTAAGCACAGATGGCCCCAGATGGTCCAGAGCCTGACCTTCGCCTACAATTGTACACAGCATGAGACGACTGGCTTTGCCCCCTTTTACCTGATGTTCGGGAGGGTCCCGCGTCTGCCAGTTGATCTGCTGTTTAAGAATGTGCTCCAGGACGAGGTGGTCTGTGACTATGATGCCTATGTGAAGTCCCTGGCGGCCGATCTCCAGTCTGCTATGCTGTTGGCCCAGAGGCACACCTCAGTGGAACAGGGGCATCAGGCTGACCAGTACAACAAAAAGATGAAGGGCTTGCCCCTCTCGGTGGGTGATCGGGTCCTGGTGGCGAACAAGGGCGCCAGAGGGAAGCGGAAGCTGGCGGACAAATGGGAGCCGGACGTCTACACCGTCATCGCTTCCAGACCACAGTGCCACATATATCGGATCAGAGACCGGACTGGGCGGGAGAAGACAGTCCACAGAAACCTCCTGCTTCAGGTCAACTTCCTCCCCTTGGACGGGTCATTTGATGATGAGGGTCTAGCCGCGGACAGCGACACCTGTGCGCCTGGTGAAGCCTCCCTCTCAGTCATGCCTGAAGCTAGTGCCTCAGACGCGGACGGTGTGGCGGCAGAGCCTTCCATGGGAGATGGACCTGATGGGGGTCGCACCGCATCATGGGTGCAAGAGGAAGCCTCCCTCTCAGTCATGCCTAAAGCTAGCGCCTCAGACGTGGACAGTGTGGCAGCAGAGCCTTCCATGGGAGATGGGGATCGCACCGCATCATGGGTGCAAGAGCAGTCTTCAGTGGAGAGTGAGGATGACGGGCTACGTCCGTATTCCCCCCAGGGGATGTCCCCTGCTCTGAGTGAGCTTCCAGTGGCAAGTGCCGCCAGTCCCCCACTGTTGCTTGCTCCACCGAGTTCCCCCCCTGCTGTAGTCCAGCATGATGACAGTGTTGTGTCCACACAACCAGTGCGTACTCCTGAGCTAATGAGTGTCAGTGTGCCTGGTCGGAGCCAGGGTCCACAGACCACTGACCACTACACGTCCAGGTTCGGTAGGGTTATCAAGCCAGTCTTTCGGCTGATAGAGACAATGGTCCAACTTGAGAGTATGATGGGCTTCGAGCCGCAAGCCTCTATCAAACGTGTGTGAGGTTAGCTGCAGTGTTGTGTATAGCGCTTACAGCCTGATACAGTGTCCTTTGTGGTGATAAGGAGTGACAGTTTTATTTATGTGTATGTGCCCTCGTCATGGTATGGTCAAGTGTAGCTGGATGGTGTATAAGGCACCGTCGTTATCCCTGGAGGTATGGTGGGAGTTGGCCACTCCTGGTGCCCTCCTGGCCTTTTATTAGGTGACAGGTATCGTTGGATTGTTCCGCAGTGTGTGGTTCTCATAGTAAGCTTGTGACTAGTGTGACACGAGGTAGGCACAGTTTTTTTTCTTCGATGTAGGTGTAATTCTGTGGGGTGAATGTAACAAGTGCCTTGTTGCCTTGTATAGATAATTACACCCCATCACAAAATACACTTTAATACATTCCACTAATACTCCTAAACGTTTTATTTTATTGATTTAAGTTGATTTCATTCCTTTCGTTTTGTTTTATTGCACTTTTGGGAGTTAAGGCTTTTATTTTGACATCGACACACTTACATTTCCGGTCCTCCGGGACACGCATCTTGCCTGCTTTCCGGTGGTGGGTTAGTTCCACCTGGAGGTCCGTGGAGTGAGTACTACTCCTTATGTTCAGTGAAAGACTTCGGTCTAAAAGTTGTTAAATATTGTATGTTACATTCCTAAAACTGTGAAACGAGTTTGTAATGTAACTACTGTTGTTAATATGTACCTGTGCAGTTGTTTTGTGGGAGGTTTGACTGGGTAAAATGCACTTTAATAGCATGTAGGAAGTTTGCACACACGTGCACTGTTAACATGGAGTTAATGCAGTCACGTCTTTTCTCAACCATAGCTCACGTGCTGCAGTGCAGATGACTATTCCTAATGCTGGTGCATTGTGTTGCCTTTGTAACCTAACAGGTATGTGTGTACAGTAGCTCCCATGTGTCCGTTTTGTATTCAATTGTGTATATTTTTCCAATGTAATTGTATATTAAAATGTGTCATTCTTATGAGCCAGTTCCACCTGGAGGTCCGTGGACTCACGTGCTGCAGTGCAGATGACTATTCCTAATGCTGGTGCATTGTGTTGCCTTTGTAACCTAACAGGAGGGAAATAAAGTCCGTCAACAGTCATCCATGTCTGTCGTCCTTAACACAACGCCGTCAGAGAGTACACCATACTACACCGGTCACACTCGCAAGGTTTGGAAAAGTGGTGGCCCCGTTGAAAAAAATTTCTTCAGGTTTCAAAGCACCGGAACTGAAGCATGTGGTTTCTCACCGGAGGCAGACGTTCATTGTAATGAACAGACGTGATGATGAGTTAGATCTTAATTTTAAAGTAGTAATAGACGGGTTTGAGTACATTATCTTTGCGACAACACAAAACATGCGCTGTTTTGGGTGTGGAAAAGAGGGGCATCAGAGACAAGCAGGGGGGAAAATGATGGGGAAAGTGCGAGGCCGAAAGGAAGACCAGCTTGGGGTGGGAATCGAGGGGTTGAGGGGGGGGGGGGGGGGGGGGGGGATGAGGGGTAGTGGGGAGGTTTCTGAGAAGGTTTTGGTACCAGATAGAGGTGATAAGGGAATGGAGGGGGTGGTTTCGGCGGGGATTGTAACACGGGGAAAGACTGGTGGAGATGGTACGGTGGGGGGGGGGGGGGGTGGTAGTAGTAGGAGCTTGTGTAAACCAAGACGTGTTGGATAGCCAGGTGAGGGGTGGAATTGTTGACATTAGAGGGACAGATGGACCGGTTGAAGAACAGAGGCCAGATGCTGGGAATAAAAATGAGGAAATGAGGGGGGGGGGGGGGGGGGGGGGTCGTGGAAGGAGGGATTGCAGAGGTGGCAAGGGGACCTGTTGTAATATATGGGGCAAGTGGTCCTGTTGATGTACTAAGGAAAGTTGCTGGGGATGGAAATGAGGGGGGGGGGGGGTCGTGGCAGGTAGGATTGCGGAGGTGGAGGGTGGTTCTGTTGAGACACAAGGGACAGGAAAAGGGGATGAAGATGAGGGGGGGGGGGGGGGGTGGTAGGGAGTTTTTCGGATGAGGGGAGTGTGCCTGGGGGGGCTGTAGCTATTGAGGGAGCAGGGTCAGAGGACTCAGTTGTGGGGGTCAGGGTGGAGGAAGTGGAGGATATTGATATGGAAGAGGGGGACGGGGGGTAGAGGTGTTTAGGCAGAAGAGAAAGGGTGGAGTAATTGGGTTGTCAAGATCACAAGCTAAGAAGCCAGGTGTGTCGGAAGAAATCGGCAGCACACAGAGTACACAAGGGTTGTTTTTTGATGACAGTGAGGAATATGGGAGCGATGATTCTTCAGAGGGTGCTGCCTATTCTTTGGGTGCGATGAAACTGTTTTTACAGGTGACAAAGAACAGGAAGGGAGTGGAGGTGGACATTTTTTTTTCAGATATGGATTTGTTTGTTTTGAATGCAAAGAAACATATGAGGTTTAAAGGAGAAGGTCGTTTTGTTGACACAGATTTATACAGGTTGAGGAAGGTTGTGCAGAAAGTACTGAAGGGCCCCGGTATGGTGGGGGACGGAGTGGAATCAGTGTAGTGTTTTTTGTTTGTTTGTTTGGTTTTCTTGTTTCACTTTTTGTTTTCTTCCATATGAGAGTTTTTGTATTGACGGGACTGGTGTGTTGTCACTTAGGACTGGACGTTTCATGGTGTCCTGATGCTGAGGCCTGGAGGCTGAGACTTTGGTTGATCATCTCATGTACTCGTATGCATTTGTGGAACTGTGTGAAAACTGGGAGTATGGTGGATTCAGAGACAGGAGCGGAGCGTATCGTTTTCATGCCCAATGGGAAGGCCATGTCAGACTCCTTCGGCAAGCCTTTCTTCAGAGTTGTCATGGGGGATGTTGTCTCTGCCGTCCTTTTATGTTACCGGCACCGTTACCTTGTTCAAGGGTTGGAAGGTATGACTGTGGGGCTCGACACGTTCTACGGCGGTATAGACATTTTACTGGCTCAGCCTCGGAGGGTGATGGAAAAGCGGACTTTGCTGGTTATTTTCTACCTTATGGTTGGAATGGGCTTCATCAGGGTTGTGAGCTCGCGACTCGGACTGCTCGATGGGAAGTCACTGGGGGCTGCCAGTCTCCGCACGGGGGTGTGGGAGGTGAGGTTGGAGCGGCATCTGGACGGGAAGGAAAAGGCGGCCTCGGACGAGGAGGCGAGGGTTACAAACTGTCTACTGAGGATGTCGGTCCAGAGTGCATCTCGGTCCCCTGCTCTGGTTTCGGCCCCTGACATCATCGAGGCCATATGATATACGACGGGTGGACGGTAGGAGCTTACGTGATAAGGATGAAGGAGGAGGGTCGGCTGTCGAAGCGGCCCGTTTTATCCACGAGATGGGTGTTGACTGGAGTCTGTCAGACATGCACAAAGGCCTGTTGTGTTGTACCAAAAGGGGAAAGGTGAAGACAGAGACGCTCTTCTCAGGACTAAGGTTTCTACAGTGCCTCTCCGGTGTGTCTCTCGTTGATACACCCAGACTTTTGGATCGTTTAGAGTTTTTTTTTTTTCTCCATATGGGGGAAAAGTTCTAAGTGACAATTTGGTTCAGTTTAAGCAGTGTTGTCCCTAATTGATTTGTTTGTTGTGATTTTTTTTTTTTTTTTTTGTGTTTTGTTTCTTTGTTTTGTTTGTTTGTTTGTTTTGTTTTTGTTGTTTGAGTTGTAGAGTATTTTAATGTTGAAAGTTTATGTTGCATCTTGAGTGTTTTTAGTAAAGAATAAAGTTTTTTTTATAAAATCTAAAATCTCTCTCTCTCTCTCTCTCTCTCTCTCTCTCTCTCTCCTCTCTCTCTCTCTCTCTCTCTCTCTCTCTCTCCCTCTCGCTCGTTCTCTGCCTGTCAAAGTGGAAGTGACGGGTTACAATGCGGCCTCTGGTCTCTGCACTATAATGGTTGATGTGGGCGGTGGAGGTGAGTACAACCAGGGGGGCGGAGCTATGCAAATCAATGCTATATTAACGTCACGGAAACCGTCAAATCAGAACGGCTTAGTTGAGTGAGGGAGGATCTCGTGAACTCGAGACTCGACTGATGAGTCAATATGATATTTAGAGACACAGACCCATTGATACTAACCTGTATTACTATAAAACATGTCCCCTTTAAATGTGACCAATATCAGATTCCAGTGTGAACTAGTCACGCTCCTGAATGTCAATCAAGAGTGATATGAAAGTCGCATGACTGTTCCTTGCATTGCAAGGAAATCAGACCTCTATCTTGATTTAGTACCACATTATGAAAGTGGTCCCAAATCAGAATGGAAAAGATCAGATTGCATGTGATTTTTTTTTCTGTTCACAATGTTGTGAGAAAATCAGATCCGAGTAAAACAAATTAAAATAGATTTGGCCTTTCTTTGCCTGCAGTGTGAACGTATACTGAGTCACAAATAAGCATTTTTTTGGGGGTGATTTTGCCCTCTTCAGCTTGCAGTGTGAACCTCAGCTGTCCATGACGACAGTGGAGCCTGGCCACGCCCACTGTGCTCCAGGCCTCTGAGGCCTCTCCCAGTCACAATTTAATTCATATGGAAAATTGATTTGATAAGTTACACAAATACAGCTGTCGGTCTGAAACACACACAAACACCTCTAGACACACACACACGCATAGACACACACACACACACACACTAACACACACTCTCTCTCACATGACATCTCAGAGACCAGTTTTGGTGTAAACCTGATTAACGACAGACACACACACACACACTCATGTGTTCTAATTTGATCACACACACACACACACACACACACACACACACACACACACACACACACACACACACACACACACACACACACACACACACACACACACACACACACACACACACACACACACACACACACACACACACACACACACACACACACACACACACACACACACACACACACACACACACACACACACACACCAGACCCACTTGTGTATTGGAGATAGGATTTAAACGGCTTGTTGAGAACATCAACTCACACAGTCTGGAAGAGGCTGTGTCGAGGATGGACCTTTGCTGCTGTGCTGTGTATAACCTGCTATGCTTTGTCTGCTGAATAAATCATCTTTTCATCAATTGAGCCATTGTCTCTGAAACCAATCTCCAGTTTGAATTCTTCCTTGGAAACCAGCGCTCTGCTAACAGATTACACTTCACGTGTAACAATGTATGGACTGAGACGATCAATATATTTGTGTGGTGAGCGCATGCATTATTTAAGGAGCCGGAGCCCCTAAATGCCTTGGATGTTGAGACATCCTGTGTTATCAATAGGTGTAATATCCTCTCTGCTCACAGCGTGTTGAAGTGATACAGCTCACGCACCCGGCTGTTCCTCTGACCTCAACCTGACTTTGTGTGTGTGTGTGTGTGTGTGTGTGTGTGTGTGTGTGTGTGTGTGTGTGTGTGTGTGTGTGTGTGTGTGTGTGTGTGTGTAGTGTGGTGTGGTGTGTGGGGTATGCAGTGTGTACTGTATGTGTGTGGTGTGGGGTGCGTGTGTGTTGTCTGTGTGTGTGTCTGTGTGTGTGTGTGTGTGTGTGTGTGTAGTGTGGTATGGTGTGGTGTAGTGTGTTGTGCATTTGCTGCATGTATGTGTATGTATGTGTGTGTGTGTGTGTGTGCGTGCGTGTGTGTGTGGTGTGTGTGTGTGTGTGTGTGTGTGTGTGTGTGTGTGTGTGTGTGTGTGTGTGTGTGTGTGTGTGTGTGTGTGTGTGTGTGTGTGTGTGTGTGTGTGATGTCCATGTACAGTAGGGCTGAAGGTTTACTGAATATGAAGGTTTTCTGAATATGAAGGTTTACTGATATGATATGATATGATATGATATGATATGATAGGATATGATATTTTCATTTATAATGCGCCCCCCCAGCCAATTTTTACATCGGTCGGAGGCGCAGCCCGGGGAAAAAAAGAATACGAATAAATGGACAGGACAAAGAAAACAGGGAACCAGGCAGACAGACGGACAGACAGAGAACATGAGAACACCTCAGACACACAACACAACAGGACAAAGAAACTCCGTGATCATCATCCAGAGAGAAAAGGTGGGTTTTAAGCGAGGCCTTGAATGTCTGTACGGTGTTGGCAGACTTGATGTTGAGAGGGAGCTTGTTCCACAGTGTCGGCGCCATCACTGCAAAGGAAACCCGCTGTCACCAGTTTGTCCCGCGGGACCCTCAGCCACAGTTGATCTGAGGGGCCTGGAGCTGACGGCAGGGTTGGACCAAGAGTTCCTCGATGTAGGCCGGAGCGAGACCGTCGAGGGCGTTGTGGGTGAAGAGCATGGTTTTGAAGTTGATTCTCTTCCTGACCCTCCCTACGACCGACCAGTGGGGGGCACATGCGAGCAACGATCAAGACAGGGGAGGGGGGAATTGACACGACTAAATTGGGATGGGAGAAAAAAAAACAGAAAAAGAAGGAGAAAAAGTGGATACAAAAATATAAAATCTGGCTTCTTTTATATGCATTTAATCACAAACATGGACACGCAGGTTGAAGCACTCACACACACCCACATCGGGAACAGCTGTTTTATTAAATGGGATTTACTTGTTTCTGTCCTTATTTTCCTGAACATTTAGTTCCTCAATTAGATCATATCTTTGATTGTCATGTTGTCATGATGTCATGGCCAATATTGTATATTCCAAAATATCTTTGAATGCTTCTGTCATTAATTAATCTAAATTGATTGCATAGAAAGCCTGTAATTAAATAGATTAGCGGAACTAAAAAGATAAACATTTCTCCATTTGCCGGTGAAACAGAATACGATTCTGAGCGTTTCAAGTCTTCTGCTAACGAACGTAAACGGTTTTTGAAGGTCGCACTTAAAACCTCCCACATTAAAGCTGCACTGCTTGTGTTTCAATGGCAAACAGATGTGACAAGAATAGCTTGTATGAAAGGTATCAACCAAGGTTGGTGTGTGCGTGCGTGTGTGTGTGTGTGTGTGCGTGCGTGCGTGCGTGTGTGTGTGCGTGTGTGTGTGTGTGTGTGTGTGTCTGTCTGTGTGCGTGTGTCTGTGTGTGTGTGTGTGTGTGTGTCTGTGTGTGTGTGTGTGTGTCTGTGTGTGTGTGTGTGTGTGTGTGTGTGTGTGTGTGTGTGTGTGTGTGTGTGTGTGTGTGTGTGTGTGAGTGTGTGTGAGGGTGTACCAACCAAGGTTGGTGTGTGTGTATGTGTGTGTGTGTGTGTGTGTGTGTGTGTGTGTGTGTGTGTGTGTGTGTGTGTGTGTGTGTGTGTGTGTGTGTGTGTGTGTGTGCACGAACATGATTGTGTGTGTGGAGGGCAGTGATGCCAGTAACGCGTTACTAAGTAACGCGTTATTGTAATCTGATTACTTTCCCCCGAAAATAGTAATCTAACGCGTTAATCTTTAAAAGCCAGTAATCTGATTGCAGTTACTTGTCCAAGTGGCTGTGCGTTACTATTTCGTTACTATCTCATCATAAATTCATAATGCAGGCGGAATGCAGTATTTTATTTCGTTTTCGACAGTCAAAAATACATTTTGAGCTGTTTTTCTTATTTGGGAGTGACGTGGTATGGCAGTGAAAGGGTTAAATACAAGAATGTGTCCCGCGGCGTGACTGGACCCTCTGTCTGTGAGTGACTCTGCTTTGGTCCAATCACATTCCCCATCCACAGTCTGCGAATCAGAGGCAGAGTAGGGCGGGTCTTCACAGCACGTCATGTGACATATGCGCCAATCGTGTGACAGCAGGGCTCCGTCGTCGGAGAATTCCACCCCAAAACGCTTGGCAAAATTAAAAGTGAAACCGCAAGATGACTTTTGCGGTTTCTGTTCAGACTTCCATTGTGTCAGCTAAGCCGGGTGAAAAAAAAATTCATATGCGGAGGAAACAAAATACTGTCTACCGCTAAAAACAGCACATCCAATTGCATTGAAAGCATCTGGAATCACAACACTAGCCGACGCTTCGACTAGGTACAGGAGGGTTGATGGTGGCAGAGCAAAAGCTCTTATTTGCCAGATTTACAGTTAATTTACATGTTAAAGAGAGACTGATTGTATGTTTATAGAGAGACATTTATAAAAACAATTTAATAGTTACAGTTGATATAATTGAATAGTTCAGCCTGCATTTGTTAGATGTGATACACTGGTTTTGTAAAACCACTGGCTGGCTGCTCTAATGCTGTGAGCATCATAGACTGTTGCTTTACCATACTTGATGGCATGGCCGCCTAGTTATAGTTGAAAGTGGGGGTGCATTATTATTTATTTTTTATTTTTTTATTATTATTATTATTTTTTTTTTCCAGGCAAGGGGTGGTTTGGAGGGGGTCCGGCACGCCCCCCTCCACGGCAGATATTTTTTTCATTTAATGAACCTGTACGTGCAATTTCCTGCAATATAGAGCCTTCAATCTTGACCAATAAAGCTGCTCTTTTCACTATAAAACTCAGTTTATATTGCAGTATGATAGCCAATTACTATAATAATAATAATAATATATTAATATATATATATATATATATATATATATATATATATATATATATATATATATATATATACTGTATATATACTGTATATTGATTGTTCGCTCTTTTATTTTTATTAAATCAATCTCCTTTCAAATAGGCCACGTTTTTAATAAGAAAGAGAGAAAAAATACCAACAAGGAACAATAACAGGGTCTGCTGTAAATATAGCCTATTTTGTGTCTTAATTTATTATGTTATCCTACACTTTAAGCTGTCTGATATTTCCATTACCTGTAACTCTTGGGTCTCTTTCTCTCCTTCTCTGCCTCCTCCCTGAGTCTGCACAGTCACCATATCATTCTACATTAAGGAGAGCAATACACTTATGAATACACTGAACTGGTTTGAATACACAATCTTTATGCTACTCTGTAAAGAAAGGGAGAGAGGGGGGGATATATAATCCAAGTATTTGTGTCTTAATTTGTTATGTTATCCTACACTTTAAGCTGACTGTCTGATATTTCCATTACCTGTAACTCTTGGGTCTCTTTCTCTCCTTCCTGAGTCTGTACAGTCACCATATCATTCTACATTAAGGAGAGCAATACACTTATGAATACACTGAACATCATTATGAAACATTTCTATTGCACCCTTACTTACAATTCATTATGAATTGAAAATGGGGAACCCTGATGTAAACAAGACAAAAGTCTTTCTCTGGTCTGCATCCCCTTAACAATTGTGTGTATTGAGCCGTACTGTACTGTACCCATTCTGCAATCTGTTATTGATTGATTAAAAATGTTATTAACATATTGCAGAATGGGTACAATATAGTACGGCTCAATACACACAATTGTTAAGGGGATGCAGACCAGAGAAAGACTTTTGTTTTGTTTACATCAGGGTCCACCATTTACAATTCATAATGAATTGTAAGTAAGGGTGCAATTAACACCGTGCAATCCATTATTTGTGGAGCCCGCCTTTTAAGTCTTTGAGCTATTAGGCTACTAGGGTTCTTACTTTGCGTTCTGGTGTACTGAAAAATGCTCCGATGTCTGTATTCTTTCTTTTTTCTGCCATGTTACCTGGTTGGCTGGACACACACACACACACACATTTTCATTTCAGGTATTGTACCTTAAGATAATTGAACATCTTGATTTACCGTAAATCCTCAAATATAGGACGGGTCTTCTATTTACCTCAGCTGCAAAGAGCACCAGGCCTTTATTAGAGAGGCTTATATAAGAGGCAGGCCTTAATTTCTAAAAATGACACTCATGGACATAATCCCTTAATTTTCAGACTTGTATTGCATTATTATTATTATAAAAAAAGTAAAAAAAAAAAAGAAAAAGTAAAAAAAAAAATTGGGGGGCCCTCATCACTAAAGGCCCACGGGCCGCAGCCGTCGTTAGTCCGGCCCTGCTCGTCTGCCATAGCGAACGTTAAAATTTGCAAACGAAGTCAACGTTATCCAGCTGACGACACCACATATCTAGATATATGACAACGTTAGCTAGCGGCTAGCACTAAAGCTAACGCCAACCAGAGGGAAACTTTGTTATTATCATTATTATTATTATTGGTATGACCAGATGGCATTTCGGGACGTGAAACACTTTTATTGTATTGCGTGGTAGAACTTCTACCACTCAATAGAAGACATGTCTAACATAAATAATCTTAACAATCATAAACAACTTACTGGAAAATCCTGCCTGCCACCAAATGACACACTTCTGTGGCCTTTGATATTTACACTCAGCCTACCTGCAGCGCAATCGCCGTGCGCCACTCTGTCTGCTCTGCTGGGGGTTGGACTTGGAGAGGCACTGGATCAAACCATATGGGGGAGCAGGGGGGGTGTCGCAATCTTTGGAAACTTAAAAACTTGCTATTAAGTGTCATTGCGTATTATTAATTTGATTGAAATTACGTAGTTATGGTTAGAAATATATATTGGGGGGGGATATATCAAATTTTTCATATGATCAAAAAGTGGTGGAGCAAGAGCATAGCTTTGCTCCCCCAAGTTCAATAGTGGGAGAGCATTTGCTCCGAGTGCTCTTATGGCCAGGCGTCTATGCTTGATGGTACAGAAGCTGGAGCACTAGTTTAACAATTTACGTTATGTGCAGAGAAACAAGTTAAAAACAATTTATGCACTTTCAATAAAGCGTTTAAAAAAAACTGTTGGGGGAACGACGACGACTTCATAACCTAGTTACTTTCAAAGTAACTAAGTTACTCTGATAATCAAGTAATCAGTAAAGTAACTTAGATTACTTTTTAAAGGAGTAATCAGTAATCAGATTACTTTTACAAGTAATCTGTGGCATCACTGGTGGAGGGTGGAGCTGGAATATTTTGTCAAAAAGTGACAAACATTTTCTTTAAAAAAAAACGAATTTCTAATAATGGTGGTTTATAAACTCACTTTCAATGTCGGTGGGAAAAAAGACGGTGACAACGGTTGACGGTCCTCCTACTGGATGGAAATCAAATCCCAGATTAGCTCCCTAAACGATTTAGATAATGGTGTCTTGGAGATCGCACTTCAACAATTACCCCGAGAGAAAGAGCCGTGATATGTTTTCAGAGGGCGGCGGCACAAAGTCACGACACTAATGAAGCGGTGCGTTAACTCTGTGTGTTCAGTGATGCGCTCACTAACGGTTATATAGCAGACACTCACGGACGCTCCGTCAATAAACATCTGCAAAATCACCGCTCTTCTGCCACAAACACAAGACACAAAATGACATCAACAATCATCCAGCATTTAGACTTCAATATGTCGTAGCCTGTACTGAAAGAAAACAACCCCTGGCGCCCATTTGCAAGTAAATAGCTCGTTCTCCGTGCGCGGCTCCAAAAACATAGCTAGCAGCTCAGCGAGACAAATTCAACACGTCTGCATATCCAGCCTTAATGTCAATTTCACAAGCATCGAATCGTTGATTTGTATGCATGATGCAAATATAGTCGTCTTTTACCCCCGAGGTTATAAACAATTTAGATTGTGACAGAACGTCTTCGTTCTGAGCGGGGGGGACGAGGAGGCGGCTGCTCGCCCTGCTGCTTACTTAGCCAGAAACTGTCGTCGTCTGGGAGATGGATTCTTCTCACGTCAAGGTGAACGCGTCTGAGGGAGCGATATCCATTCAGACGTTACTCAAATGGAACTAACACCCCGGGATGGAATGAATCAACCGCGCTCGTCAAACCTGACACTGACGTATGGGGAGGCAGTCGGGGAAACACCCCCCTTGGCTGATGTGCTCATATTTCAAAAAGAGGTTACACGCTATTTTAGACGGTTAATCGTCCAATTTCCGCAAAAGATCCGGCCAATCAAGAGGCGTCGTCGATAATAAATGTGATTTCTTTTTTTTTAGGGCAATTCGATTGACCCAAAATTGGAACGCGCTCGCTGGATACACAACCGTGACGTGTGTGGTTAGTGACGCCTCTGGGGGGCGCTGTGTTTCACCAGGCCGGCCTCCAGGCTCTACATCATACCTGTGTTTCACCAGGCCGGCCTCCAGGTGTTACATCATACCTGTGTTTCACCAGGCCGGCCTCCAGGGGGCACTACATCATACCTGTGTTTCACCAGGCTGGCCTCCAGGTGTTACATCATACCTGTGTTTCACCAGGCCGGCCTCCAGGCTCTACATCATACCTGTGTTTCACCAGGCCGGCCTCCAGGTGTTACATCATACCTGTGTTTCACCAGGCCGGCCTCCAGGCTCTACATCATACCTGTGTTTCACCAGGCCGGCCTCCAGGCTCTACATCATACCTGTGTTTCACCAGGCCGGCCTCCAGGTGTTACATCATACCTGTGTTTCACCAGGCCGGCCTCCAGGTGTTATATCATACCTGTGTTTCACCAGGCCGGCCTCCAGGCTCTACATCATACCTGTGTTTCACCAGGCCGGCCTCCAGGCTCTACATCATACCTGTGTTTCACCAGGCCGGCCTCCAGGTGTTACATCATACCTGTGTTTCACCAGGCCGGCCTCCAGGCTCTACATCATACCTGTGTTTCACCAGGCCGGCCTCCAGGTGTTACATCATACCTGTGTTTCACCAGGCCGGCCTCCAGGCTCTACATCATACCTGTGTTTCACCAGGCCGGCCTCCAGGTGTTACATCATACCTGTGTTTCACCAGGCCGGCCTCCAGGTGTTACATCATACCTGTGTTTCACCAGGCCGGCCTCCAGGCTCTACATCATACCTGTGTTTCACCAGGCCGGCCTCCAGGTGTTACATCATACCTGTGTTTCACCAGGCCGGCCTCCAGGTGTTACATCATACCTGTGTTTCACCAGGCCGGCCTCCAGGTGTTACATCATACCTGTGTTTCACCAGGCCGGCCTCCAGGTGTTACATCATACCTGTGTTTCACCAGGCCGGCCTCCAGGTGTTACATCATACCTGTGTTTCACCAGGCCGGCCTCCAGGTGTTACATCATACCTGTGTTTCACCAGGCCGGCCTCCAGGCTCTACATCATACCTGTGTTTCACCAGGCCGGCCTCCAGGTGTTACATCATACCTGTGTTTCACCAGGCCGGCCTCCAGACTCTACATCATACCTGTGTTTCACCAGGCCGGCCTCCAGGTGTTACATCATACCTGTGTTTCACCAGGCCGGCCTCCAGGCTCTACATCATACCTGTGTTTCACCAGGCCGGCCTCCAGGTGTTACATCATACCTGTGTTTCACCAGGCCGGCCTCCAGGTGTTACATCATACCTGTGTTTCACCAGGCCGGCCTCCAGGCTCTACATCATACCTGTGTTTCACCAGGTCGGCCTCCAGGCTCTACATCATACCTGTGTTTCACCAGGCCGGCCTCCAGGTGTTACATCATACCTGTGTTTCACCAGGCCGGCCTCCAGGTGTTACATCATACCTGTGTTTCACCAGGCCGGCCTCCAGGCTCTACATCATACCTGTGTTTCACCAGGCCGGCCTCCAGGTGTTACATCATACCTGTGTTTCACCAGGCCGGCCTCCAGGGGGCACTACATCATACCTGTGTTTCACCAGGCCGGCCTCCAGGTGTTACATCATACCTGTGTTTCACCAGGCCGGCCTCCAGGTGTTACATCATACCTGTGTTTCACCAGGCCGGCCTCCAGGTGTTACATCATACCTGTGTTTCACCAGGCCGGCCTCCAGGCTCTACATCATACCTGTGTTTCACCAGGCCGGCCTCCAGGTGTTACATCATACCTGTGTTTCACCAGGCCGGCCTCCAGACTCTACATCATACCTGTGTTTCACCAGGCCGGCCTCCAGGTGTTACATCATACCTGTGTTTCACCAGGCCGGCCTCCAGGCTCTACATCATACCTGTGTTTCACCAGGCCGGCCTCCAGGTGTTACATCATACCTGTGTTTCACCAGGCCGGCCTCCAGGTGTTACATCATACCTGTGTTTCACCAGGCCGGCCTCCAGGCTCTACATCATACCTGTGTTTCACCAGGTCGGCCTCCAGGCTCTACATCATACCTGTGTTTCACCAGGCCGGCCTCCAGGTGTTACATCATACCTGTGTTTCACCAGGCCGGCCTCCAGGTGTTACATCATACCTGTGTTTCACCAGGCCGGCCTCCAGGCTCTACATCATACCTGTGTTTCACCAGGCCGGCCTCCAGGTGTTACATCATACCTGTGTTTCACCAGGCCGGCCTCCAGGGGGCACTACATCATACCTGTGTTTCACCAGGCCGGCCTCCAGGTGTTACATCATACCTGTGTTTCACCAGGCCGGCCTCCAGGTGTTACATCATACCTGTGTTTCACCAGGCCGGCCTCCAGGTGTTACATCATACCTGTGTTTCACCAGGCCGGCCTCCAGGCTCTACATCATACCTGTGTTTCACCAGGCCCGCCTCCAGGTGTTACATCATACCTGTGTTTCACCAGGCCGGCCTCCAGGGGGCACTACATCATACCTGTGTTTCACCAGGCCGGCCTCCAGGTGTTACATCATACCTGTGTTTCACCAGGCCGGCCTCCAGGCTCTACATCATACCTGTGTTTCACCAGGCCGGCCTCCAGGTGTTACATCATACCTGTGTTTCACCAGGCCGTCCTCCAGGTGTTACATCATACCTGTGTTTCACCAGGCCGGCCTCCAGGCTCTACATCATACCTATGTTTCACCAGGCCGGCCTCCAGGCTCTACATCATACCTGTGTTTCACCAGGCCGGCCTCCAGGTGTTACATCATACCTGTGTTTCACCAGGCCGTCCTCCAGGTGTTACATCATACCTGTGTTTCACCAGGCCGGCCTCCAGGCTCTACATCATACCTGTGTTTCACCAGGCCGGCCTCCAGGTGTTACATCATACCTGTGTTTCACCAGGCCGGCCTCCAGGTGTTACATCATACCTGTGTTTCACCAGGCCGGCCTCCAGGTGTTACATCATACCTGTGTTTCACCAGGCCGGCCTCCAGGTGTTACATCATACCTGTGTTTCACCAGGCCGGCCTCCAGGCTCTACATCATACCTGTGTTTCACCAGGCCGGCCTCCAGGCTCTACATCATACCTGTGTTTCACCAGGCCGGCCTCCAGGTGTTACATCATACCTGTGTTTCACCAGGCCGGCCTCCAGGTGTTACATCATACCTGTGTTTCACCAGGCCGGCCTCCAGGCTCTACATCATACCTGTGTTTCACTAGGCCGGCCTCCAGGCTCTACATCATACCTGTGTTTCACCAGGCCGGCCTCCAGGTGTTACATCATACCTGTGTTTCACCAGGCCGGCCTCCAGGCTCTACATCATACCTGTGTTTCACCAGGCCGGCCTCCAGGCTCTACATCATACCTGTGTTTCACCAGGCCGGCCTCCAGGTGTTACATCATTCCTGTGTTTCACCAGGCCGGCCTCCAGGTGTTACATCATACCTGTGTTTCACCAGGCCGGCCTCCAGGCTCTACATCATACCTGTGTTTCACCAGGCCGGCCTCCAGGCTCTACATCATACCTGTGTTTCACCAGGCCGGCCTCCAGGTGTTACATCATACCTGTGTTTCACCAGGCCGGCCTCCAGGTGTTACATCATACCTGTGTTTCACCAGGCCGGCCTCCAGGTGTTACATCATACCTGTGTTTCACCAGGCCGGCCTCCAGGCTCTACATCATACCTGTGTTTCACCAGGCCGGCCTCCAGGCTCTACATCATACCTGTGTTTCACCAGGCCGGCCTCCAGGTGTTACATCATACCTGTGTTTCACCAGGCCGGCCTCCAGGTGTTACATCATACCTGTGTTTCACCAGGCCGGCCTCCAGGTTCTACATCATACCTGTGTTTCACCAGGCCGGCCTCCAGGTGTTACATCATACCTGTGTTTCACCAGGCCGGCCTCCAGGCTCTACATCATACCTGTGTTTCACCAGGCCGGCCTCCAGGTGTTACATCATACCTGTGTTTCACCAGGCCGGCCTCCAGGGGGCACTACATCATACCTGTGTTTCACCAGGCCGGCCTCCAGGTGTTACATCATACCTGTGTTTCACCAGGCCGGCCTCCAGGCTCTACATCATACCTGTGTTTCACCAGGCCGGCCTCCAGGTGTTACATCATACCTGTGTTTCACCAGGCCGGCCTCCAGGTGTTACATCATACCTGTGTTTCACCAGGCCGGCCTCCAGGCTCTACATCATACCTGTGTTTCACCAGGCCGGCCTCCAGGCTCTACATCATACCTGTGTTTCACCAGGCCGGCCTCCAGGCTCTACATCATACCTGTGTTTCACCAGGCCGGCCTCCAGGCTCTACATCATACCTGTGTTTCACCAGGCCGGCCTCCAGGTGTTACATCATACCTGTGTTTCACCAGGCCGGCCTCCAGGCTCTACATCATACCTGTGTTTCACCAGGCCGGCCTCCAGGTGTTACATCATACCTGTGTTTCACCAGGCCGGCCTCCAGGTGTTACATCATACCTGTGTTTCACCAGGCCGGCCTCCAGGTGTTACATCATACCTGTGTTTCACCAGGCCGGCCTCCAGGTGTTACATCATACCTGTGTTTCACCAGGCCGGCCTCCAGGCTCTACATCATACCTGTGTTTCACCAGGCCGGCCTCCAGGCTCTACATCAGTGTTTCTCAACTGGTGGGTCGCGACCCAAAAGTGGGTCGCGGGGCCATTTTGAGTGGGTCGCGGATGTGTGTGTATAATATAAAAAAAAAAATTAAAAAAAAATTACCTTTTTTTTCACTACCTATCTTTGTGAAAGTGGCTTCTCAGCTCTGGTCCAGCTGAAGACAAAGCGGAGGACCAGATTGGACATTGAGCATGACCTCAGAGTTGCTTTGTCTACCATCACCCCAGACTTTGAGACTCTTGTCATGAGCAAACATCATCCCCAGTTATCCCATTAGTTCCCTGCATGTTAAGCTAAGAAGTCTGCTAAGAAGGATATATTATTTATTATTATTAGTATTTTATTTCATTGCGTTTTTAGCCCTTAGTTGCACTTTTGTTGCAACCCCAGTTATCCCATTAGTTCCCCCAAACGTAGGTCTGTTATGTTAAGCTAAGAAATCTGCTAAGAAGCATATTATTTATTATTTTATTTCATTGGGTTTTTAGCCCTAGTTGCACTTTTCTTGCAATCCCAGTTATCCCATTAGTTCCCCCAAACTTAGGTCTGTTATGTTAAGCTAAGAAGTCTGCTAAGAAGCATAATTATTTATTATTATTATTTAATTGCATTAATAATAATAATAATGGATTGGATTTATATAGCGCTCTTCGTGACACCCCAGAGACCCCAGAGCGCTTACAGAGTCCATTATTCGTTCATACACAGTCATACCGGTGGTGGTAAGCTACAATTGCAGCCAGAGCTGCCCTGAGGCAGACTCACGGAAGCGTGGCGAATAATCATCGCCTACGGCCCCTCCGACCACCACCAACATTCATTCACATGCATACACATTCATACGAGGCAAGTAGGTTAAGTGTCTTGCCCAAGGACACAACGGCAGTGGGATGGACATGGGCTTGAGCGGGATTCGAACCACCAACCATTCGATCATTGGACGACCCGCTCTACCCCTGAGCCACGCTGCTGAGCCACGCCGCCCCATTGGGTTTTTAGCCCTAGTTGCACTTTTGTTGCAACCCCAGTTATCCCATTAGTTCCCCCAAACTTAGGTCTGTTATGTTAAGCTAAGAAATCTGCTAAGATTGAAGCATATTATTTATAATTATTTTATTTCATTGGGTTTTAGCCCTAGTTGCACTTTTGTTACAACCTCAGTTATCCCATTAGTTCCCCCAAATTTAGGTCTGTTATGTTAAGCTAAGAAATCTGCTAAGAAGCATATATTATTTATTATTCTTTTATTTCATTGGGTTTTTAGCCACTGTTGCACTCTTGTTGCACTTTTTTGTGTTTATTTCATGTTTTGAAAGATTGCGTAATTTTTTTTTTTTTTTTTTACATAAATCATAGTGGTTCAAAATTTTGGGTCGCGACTTAATGACTAAGGAAAATGTTGGGTCCCGAGGCTAGACCAGTTGAGAACCACTGCTCTACATCATACCTGTGTTTCACCAGGCCGGCCTCCAGGCTCTACATCATACCTGTGTTTCACCAGGCCGGCCTCCAGGTGTTACATCATACCTGTGTTTCACCAGGCCGGCCTCCAGGTGTTACATCATACCTGTGTTTCACCAGGCCGGCCTCCAGGCTCTACATCATACCTGTGTTTCACCAGGCCGGCCTCCAGGTGTTACATCATACCTGTGTTTCACCAGGCCGGCCTCCAGGTGTTACATCATACCTGTGTTTCACCAGGCCGGCCTCCAGGCTCTACATCATACCTGTGTTTCACCAGGCCGGCCTCCAGGTGTTACATCATACCTGTGTTTCACCAGGCCGGCCTCCAGGCTCTACATCATACCTGTGTTTCACCAGGCCGGCCTCCAGGTGTTACATCATACCTGTGTTTCACCAGGCCGGCCTCCAGGCTCTACATCATACCTGTGTTTCACCAGGCCGGCCTCCAGGCTCTACATCATACCTGTGTTTCACCAGGCCGGCCTCCAGGCTCTACATCATACCTGTGTTTCACCAGGCCGGCCTCCAGGTGTTACATCATACCTGTGTTTCACCAGGCCGGCCTCCAGGCTCTACATCATACCTGTGTTTCACCAGGCCGGCCTCCAGGCTCTACATCATACCTGTGTTTCACCAGGCCGGCCTCCAGGCTCTACATCATACCTGTGTTTCACCAGGCCGGCCTCCAGGTGTTACATCATACCTGTGTTTCACCAGGCCGGCCTCCAGGGTGTTACATCATACCTGTGTTTCACCAGGCCGGCCTCCAGGTGTTACATCATACCTGTGTTTCACCAGGCCGGCCTCCAGGCTCTACATCATACCTGTGTTTCACCAGGCCGGCCTCCAGGTGTTACATCATACCTGTGTTTCACCAGGCCGGCCTCCAGGTGTTACATCATACCTGTGTTTCACCAGGCCGGCCTCCAGGTGTTACATCATACCTGTGTTTCACCAGGCCGGCCTCCAGGCTCTACATCATACCTGTGTTTCACCAGGCCGGCCTCCAGGTGTTACATCATACCTGTGTTTCACCAGGCCGGCCTCCAGGTGTTACATCATACCTGTGTTTCACCAGGCCGGCCTCCAGATGTTACATCATACCTGTGTTTCACCAGGCCGGCCTCCAGGTGTTACATCATACCTGTGTTTCACCAGGCCGGCCTCCAGGCTCTACATCATACCTGTGTTTCACCAGGCCGGCCTCCAGGCTCTACATCAGTGTTTCTCAACTGGTGGGTCGCGACCCAAAAGTGGGTCGCGGGGCCATTTTGAGTGGGCCGCGGATGTGTGTGTATAATATAAAAAAAAAAAAAATTAAAAAAAATTACCTTTTTTTTCACTACCTATCTTTGTGAAAGTGGCTTCTCAGCTCTGGTCCAGCTGAAGACAAAGCGGAGGACCAGATTGGACATTGAGCATGACCTCAGAGTTGCTTTGTCTACCATCACCCCAGACTTTGAGACTCTTGTCATGAGCAAACATCATCCCCAGTTATCCCATTAGTTCCCTGCATGTTAAGCTAAGAAGTCTGCTAAGAAGGATATATTATTTATTATTATTAGTATTTTATTTCATTGTGTTTTTAGCCCTTAGTTGCACTTTTGTTGCAACCCCAGTTATCCCATTAGTTCCCCCAAACGTAGGTCTGTTATGTTAAGCTAAGAAATCTGCTAAGAAGCATATTATTTATTATTTTATTTCATTGGGTTTTTAGCCCTAGTTGCACTTTTCTTGCAATCCCAGTTATCCCATTAGTTCCCCCAAACTTAGGTCTGTTATGTTAAGCTAAGAAGTCTGCTAAGAAGCATAATTATTTATTATTATTATTTAATTGCATTAATAATAATAATAATAATGGATTGGATTTATATAGCGCTCTTCGTGACACCCCAGAGACCCCAGAGCGCTTACAGAGTCCATTATTCGTTCATACACAGTCATACCGGTGGTGGTAAGCTACAATTGCAGCCAGAGCTGCCCTGAGGCAGACTCACGGAAGCGTGGCGAATAATCATCGCCTACGGCCCCTCCGACCACCACCAACATTCATTCACATGCATACACATTCATACGAGGCAAGTAGGTTAAGTGTCTTGCCCAAGGACACAACGGCAGTGGGATGGACATGGGCTTGAGCGGGATTCGAACCACCAACCATTCGATCATTGGACGACCCGCTCTACCCCTGAGCCACGCTGCTGAGCCACGCCGCCCCATTGGGTTTTTAGCCCTAGTTGCACTTTTGTTGCAACCCCAGTTATCCCATTAGTTCCCCCAAACTTAGGTCTGTTATGTTAAGCTAAGAAATCTGCTAAGATTGAAGCATATTATTTATAATTATTTTATTTCATTGGGTTTTAGCCCTAGTTGCACTTTTGTTACAACCTCAGTTATCCCATTAGTTCCCCCAAATTTAGGTCTGTTATGTTAAGCTAAGAAATCTGCTAAGAAGCATATATTATTTATTATTCTTTTATTTCATTGGGTTTTTAGCCACTGTTGCACTCTTGTTGCACTTTTTTGTGTTTATTTCATGTTTTGAAAGATTGCGTAATTTTTTTTTTTTTTTTTTACATAAATCATAGTGGTTCAAAATTTTGGGTCGCGACTTAATGACTAAGGAAAATGTTGGGTCCCGAGGCTAGACCAGTTGAGAACCACTGCTCTACATCATACCTGTGTTTCACCAGGCCGGCCTCCAGGCTCTACATCATACCTGTGTTTCACCAGGCCGGCCTCCAGGTGTTACATCATACCTGTGTTTCACCAGGCCGGCCTCCAGGTGTTACATCATACCTGTGTTTCACCAGGCCGGCCTCCAGGCTCTACATCATACCTGTGTTTCACCAGGCCGGCCTCCAGGTGTTACATCATACCTGTGTTTCACCAGGCCGGCCTCCAGGTGTTACATCATACCTGTGTTTCACCAGGCCGGCCTCCAGGCTCTACATCATACCTGTGTTTCACCAGGCCGGCCTCCAGGTGTTACATCATACCTGTGTTTCACCAGGCCGGCCTCCAGGCTCTACATCATACCTGTGTTTCACCAGGCCGGCCTCCAGGTGTTACATCATACCTGTGTTTCACCAGGCCGGCCTCCAGGCTCTACATCATACCTGTGTTTCACCAGGTCGGCCTCCAGGCTCTACATCATACCTGTGTTTCACCAGGCCGGCCTCCAGGCTCTACATCATACCTGTGTTTCACCAGGCCGGCCTCCAGGTGTTACATCATACCTGTGTTTCACCAGGCCGGCCTCCAGGCTCTACATCATACCTGTGTTTCACCAGGCCGGCCTCCAGGCTCTACATCATACCTGTGTTTCACCAGGCCGGCCTCCAGGCTCTACATCATACCTGTGTTTCACCAGGCCGGCCTCCAGGTGTTACATCATACCTGTGTTTCACCAGGCCGGCCTCCAGGGTGTTACATCATACCTGTGTTTCACCAGGCCGGCCTCCAGGTGTTACATCATACCTGTGTTTCACCAGGCCGGCCTCCAGGCTCTACATCATACCTGTGTTTCACCAGGCCGGCCTCCAGGCTCTACATCATACCTGTGTTTCACCAGGCCGGCCTCCAGGTGTTACATCATACCTGTGTTTCACCAGGCCAGCCTCCAGGTGTTACATCATACCTGTGTTTCACCAGGCCGGCCTCCAGGCTCTACATCATACCCGTGTTTCACCAGGCCGGCCTCCAGGTGTTACATCATACCTGTGTTTCACCAGGCCGGCCTCCAGGCTCTACATCATACCTGTGTTTCACCAGGCCGGCCTCCAGGCTCTACATCATACCTGTGTTTCACCAGGCCGGCCTCCAGGTGTTACATCATACCTGTGTTTCACCAGGCCGGCCTCCAGGTGTTACATCATACCTGTGTTTCACCAGGCCGGCCTCCAGGCTCTACATCATACCTGTGTTTCACCAGGCCGGCCTCCAGGTGTTACATCATACCTGTGTTTCACCAGGCCGGCCTCCAGGGGGCACTACATCATACCTGTGTTTCACCAGGCCGGCCTCCAGGTGTTACATCATACCTGTGTTTCACCAGGCCGGCCTCCAGGCTCTACATCATACCTGTGTTTCACCAGGCCGGCCTCCAGGTGTTACATCATACCTGTGTTTCACCAGGCCGGCCTCCAGGTGTTACATCATACCTGTGTTTCACCAGGCCGGCCTCCAGGTGTTACATCATACCTGTGTTTCACCAGGCCGGCCTCCAGGCTCTACATCATACCTGTGTTTCACCAGGCCGGCCTCCAGGCTCTACATCATACCTGTGTTTCACCAGGCCGGCCTCCAGGCTCTACATCATACCTGTGTTTCACCAGGCCGGCCTCCAGGCTCTACATCATACCTGTGTTTCACCAGGCCGGCCTCCAGGTGTAACATCATACCTGTGTTTCACCAGGCCGGCCTCCAGGTATTACATCATACCTGTGTTTCACCAGGCCGGCCTCCAGGCTCTACATCATACCTGTGTTTCACCAGGCCGGCCTCCAGGTGTTACATCATACCTGTGTTTCACCAGGCCGGCCTCCAGGCTCTACATCATACCTGTGTTTCACCAGGCCGGCCTCCAGGTGTTACATCATACCTGTGTTTCACCAGGCCGGCCTCCAGGTGTTACATCATACCTGTGTTTCACCAGGCCGGCCTCCAGGTGTTACATCATACCTGTGTTTCACCAGGCCGGCCTCCAGGTGTTACATCATACCTGTGTTTCACCAGGCCGGCCTCCAGGTGTTACATCATACCTGTGTTTCACCAGGCCGGCCTCCAGGTGTTACATCATACCTGTGTTTCACCAGGCCGGCCTCCAGGCTCTACATCATACCTGTGTTTCACCAGGCCGGCCTCCAGGTGTTACATCATACCTGTGTTTCACCAGGCCGGCCTCCAGGTGTTACATCATACCTGTGTTTCACCAGGCCGGCCTCCAGGTGTTACATCATACCTGTGTTTCACCAGGCTGGCCTCCAGGCTCTACATCATACCTGTGTTTCACCAGGCCGGCCTCCAGGTGTTACATCATACCTGTGTTTCACCAGGCCGGCCTCCAGGTGTTACATCATACCTGTGTTTCACCAGGCCGGCCTCCAGGCTCTACATCATACCTGTGTTTCACCAGGCCGGCCTCCAGGTGTTACATCATACCTGTGTTTCACCAGGCCGGCCTCCAGGTGTTACATCATACCTGTGTTTCACCAGGCCGGCCTCCAGGCTCTACATCATACCTGTGTTTCACCAGGCCGGCCTCCAGGCTCTACATCATACCTGTGTTTCACCAGGCCGGCCTCCAGGTGTTACATCATACCTGTGTTTCACCAGGCCGGCCTCCAGGCTCTACATCATACCTGTGTTTCACCAGGCCGGCCTCCAGGTGTTACATCATACCTGTGTTTCACCAGGCCGGCCTCCAGGTGTTACATCATACCTGTGTTTCACCAGGCCGGCCTCCAGGTGTTACATCATACCTGTGTTTCACCAGGCCGGCCTCCAGGCTCTACATCATACCTGTGTTTCACCAGGCCGGCCTCCAGGCTCTACATCATACCTGTGTTTCACCAGGCCGGCCTCCAGGCTCTACATCATACCTGTGTTTCACCAGGCCGGCCTCCAGGTGTTACATCATACCTGTGTTTCACCAGGCCGGCCTCCAGGCTCTACATCATACCTGTGTTTCACCAGGCCGGCCTCCAGGTGTTACATCATACCTGTGTTTCACCAGGCCGGCCTCCAGGTGTTACATCATACCTGTGTTTCACCAGGCCGGCCTCCAGGTGTTACATCATACCTGTGTTTCACCAGGCCGGCCTCCAGGTGTTACATCATACCTGTGTTTCACCAGGCCGGCCTCCAGGCTCTACATCATACCTGTGTTTCACCAGGCCGGCCTCCAGGTGTTACATCATACCTGTGTTTCACCAGGCCGGCCTCCAGGTGTTACATCATACCTGTGTTTCACCAGGCCGGCCTCCAGGCTCTACATCATACCTGTGTTTCACCAGGCCGGCCTCCAGGTGTTACATCATACCTGTGTTTCACCAGGCCGGCCTCCAGGTGTTACATCATACCTGTGTTTCACCAGGCCGGCCTCCAGGCTCTACATCATACCTGTGTTTCACCAGGCCGGCCTCCAGGCTCTACATCATACCTGTGTTTCACCAGGCCGGCCTCCAGGCTCTACATCATACCTGTGTTTCACCAGGCCGGCCTCCAGGTGTTACATCATACCTGTGTTTCACCAGGCCGGCCTCCAGGTGTTACATCATACCTGTGTTTCACCAGGCCGGCCTCCAGGTGTTACATCATACCTGTGTTTCACCAGGCCGGCCTCCAGGTGTTACATCATACCTGTGTTTCACCAGGCCGGCCTCCAGGCTCTACATCATACCTGTGTTTCACCAGGCCGGCCTCCAGGCTCTACATCATACCTGTGTTTCACCAGGCCGGCCTCCAGGTGTTACATCATACCTGTGTTTCACCAGGCCGGCATCCAGGTGTTACATCATACCTGTGTTTCACCAGGCCGGCCTCCAGGCTCTACATCATACCTGTGTTTCACCAGGCCGGCCTCCAGGTGTTACATCATACCTGTGTTTCACCAGGCCGGCCTCCAGGCTCTACATCATACCTGTGTTTCACCAGGCCGGCCTCCAGGCTCTACATCATACCTGTGTTTCACCAGGCCGGCCTCCAGGTGTTACATCATACCTGTGTTTCACCAGGCCGGCCTCCAGGCTCTACATCATA
Source organism: Notolepis coatsorum (assembly GCF_963971535.1). Taxonomy (NCBI): domain Eukaryota; kingdom Metazoa; phylum Chordata; class Actinopteri; order Aulopiformes; family Paralepididae; genus Notolepis; species Notolepis coatsorum. The sequence continues at coordinate 27,026,869 of NC_140170.1, forward strand.
CCTGTGTTTCACCAGGCCGGCCTCCAGGCTCTACATCATACCTGTGTTTCACCAGGCCGGCCTCCAGGCTCTACATCATACCTGTGTTTCACCAGGCCGGCCTCCAGGTGTTACATCATACCTGTGTTTCACCAGGCCGGCCTCCAGGCTCTACATCATACCTGTGTTTCACCAGGCCGGCCTCCAGGTGTTACATCATACCTGTGTTTCACCAGGCCGGCCTCCAGGTGTTACATCATACCTGTGTTTCACCAGGCCGGCCTCCAGGTGTTACATCATACCTGTGTTTCACCAGGCCGGCCTCCAGGTGTTACATCATACCTGTGTTTCACCAGGCCGGCCTCCAGGCTCTACATCATACCTGTGTTTCACCAGGCCGGCCTCCAGGTGTTACATCATACCTGTGTTTCACCAGGCCGGCCTCCAGGTGTTACATCATACCTGTGTTTCACCAGGCCGGCCTCCAGGCTCTACATCATACCTGTGTTTCACCAGGCCGGCCTCCAGGTGTTACATCATACCTGTGTTTCACCAGGCCGGCCTCCAGGTGTTACATCATACCTGTGTTTCACCAGGCCGGCCTCCAGGCTCTACATCATACCTGTGTTTCACCAGGCCGGCCTCCAGGCTCTACATCATACCTGTGTTTCACCAGGCCGGCCTCCAGGCTCTACATCATACCTGTGTTTCACCAGGCCGGCCTCCAGGTGTTACATCATACCTGTGTTTCACCAGGCCGGCCTCCAGGTCTTACATCATACCTGTGTTTCACCAGGCCGGCCTCCAGGTGTTACATCATACCTGTGTTTCACCAGGCCGGCCTCCAGGTGTTACATCATACCTGTGTTTCACCAGGCCGGCCTCCAGGCTCTACATCATACCTGTGTTTCACCAGGCCGGCCTCCAGGTGTTACATCATACCTGTGTTTCACCAGGCCGGCCTCCAGGTGTTACATCATACCTGTGTTTCACCAGGCCGGCCTCCAGGCTCTACATCATACCTGTGTTTCACCAGGCCGGCCTCCAGGCTCTACATCATACCTGTGTTTCACCAGGCCGGCCTCCAGGTGTTACATCATACCTGTGTTTCACCAGGCCGGCCTCCAGGTGTTACATCATACCTGTGTTTCACCAGGCCGGCCTCCAGGCTCTACATCATACCTGTGTTTCACCAGGCCGGCCTCCAGGTGTTACATCATACCTGTGTTTCACCAGGCCGGCCTCCAGGGCTCTACATCATACCTGTGTTTCACCAGGCCGGCCTCCAGGTGTTACATCATACCTGTGTTTCACCAGGCCGGCCTCCAGGCTCTACATCATACCTGTGTTTCACCAGGCCGGCCTCCAGGCTCTACATCATACCTGTGTTTCACCAGGCCGGCCTCCAGGTGTTACATCATACCTGTGTTTCACCAGGCCGGCCTCCAGGTGTTACATCATACCTGTGTTTCACCAGGCCGGCCTCCAGGTGTTACATCATACCTGTGTTTCACCAGGCCGGCCTCCAGGTGTTACATCATACCTGTGTTTCACCAGGCCGGCCTCCAGGCTCTACATCATACCTGTGTTTCACCAGGCCGGCCTCCAGGTGTTACATCATACCTGTGTTTCACCAGGCCGGCCTCCAGGTGTTACATCATACCTGTGTTTCACCAGGCCGGCCTCCAGGCTCTACATCATACCTGTGTTTCACCAGGCCGGCCTCCAGGTGTTACATCATACCTGTGTTTCACCAGGCCGGCCCTCCAGGTGTTACATCATACCTGTGTTTCACCAGGCCGGCCTCCAGGCTCTACATCATACCTGTGTTTCACCAGGCCGGCCTCCAGGTGTTACATCATACCTGTGTTTCACCAGGCCGGCCTCCAGGTGTTACATCATACCTGTGTTTCACCAGGCCGGCCTCCAGGCTCTACATCATACCTGTGTTTCACCAGGCCGGCCTCCAGGCTCTACATCATACCTGTGTTTCACCAGGCCGGCCTCCAGGTGTTACATCATACCTGTGTTTCACCAGGCCGGCCTCCAGGCTCTACATCATACCTGTGTTTCACCAGGCCGGCCTCCAGGTGTTACATCATACCTGTGTTTCACCAGGCCGGCCTCCAGGTGTTACATCATACCTGTGTTTCACCAGGCCGGCCTCCAGGTGTTACATCATACCTGTGTTTCACCAGGCCGGCCTCCAGGTCTACATCATACCTGTGTTTCACCAGGCCGGCCTCCAGGTGTTACATCATACCTGTGTTTCACCAGGCCGGCCTCCAGGCTCTACATCATACCTGTGTTTCACCAGGCCGGCCTCCAGTGCTTACATCATACCTGTGTTTCACCAGGCCGGCCTCCAGGTGTTACATCATACCTGTGTTTCACCAGGCCGGCCTCCAGGTGATTACATCATACCTGTGTTTCACCAGGCCGGCCTCCAGGTGTTACATCATACCTGTGTTTCACCAGGCCGGCCTCCAGGCTCTACATCATACCTGTGTTTCACCAGGCCGGCCTCCAGGTGTTACATCATACCTGTGTTTCACCAGGCCGGCCTCCAGGTGTTACATCATACCTGTGTTTCACCAGGCCGGCCTCCAGGCTCTACATCATACCTGTGTTTCACCAGGCCGGCCTCCAGGTGTTACATCATACCTGTGTTTCACCAGGCCGGCCTCCAGGCTCTACATCATACCTGTGTTTCACCAGGCCGGCCTCCAGGTGTTACATCATACCTGTGTTTCACCAGGCCGGCCTCCAGGTGCTCTACATCATACCTGTGTTTCACCAGGCCGGCCTCCAGGTGTTACATCATACCTGTGTTTCACCAGGCCGGCCTCCAGGTGTTACATCATACCTGTGTTTCACCAGGCCGGCCTCCAGGCTCTACATCATACCTGTGTTTCACCAGGCCGGCCTCCAGGGCTCTACATCATACCTGTGTTTCACCAGGCCGGCCTCCAGGTGTTACATCATACCTGTGTTTCACCAGGCCGGCCTCCAGGCTCTACATCATACCTGTGTTTCACCAGGCCGGCCTCCAGGGTTACATCATACCTGTGTTTCACCAGGCCGGCCTCCAGGTGTTACATCATACCTGTGTTTCACCAGGCCGGCTCCAGGTGTTACATCATACCTGTGTTTCACCAGGCCGGCCTCCAGGCTCTACATCATACCTGTGTTTCACCAGGCCGGCCTCCAGGTGTTACATCATACCTGTGTTTCACCAGGCCGGCCTCCAGGCTCTACATCATACCTGTGTTTCACCAGGCCGGCCTCCAGGTGTTACATCATACCTGTGTTTCACCAGGCCGGCCTCCAGGCTCTACATCATACCTGTGTTTCACCAGGCCGGCCTCCAGGTGTTACATCATACCTGTGTTTCACCAGGCCGGCCTCCAGGTGTTACATCATACCTGTGTTTCACCAGGCCGGCCTCCAGGCTCTACATCATACCTGTGTTTCACCAGGCCGGCCTCCAGGTGTTACATCATACCTGTGTTTCACCAGGCCGGCCTCCAGGCTCTACATCATACCTGTGTTTCACCAGGCCGGCCTCCAGGCTCTACATCATACCTGTGTTTCACCAGGCCGGCCTCCAGGCTCTACATCATACCTGTGTTTCACCAGGCCGGCCTCCAGGTGTTACATCATACCTGTGTTTCACCAGGCCGGCCTCCAGGCTCTACATCATACCTGTGTTTCACCAGGCCGGCCTCCAGGTGTTACATCATACCTGTGTTTCACCAGGCCGGCCTCCAGGCTCTACATCATACCTGTGTTTCACCAGGCCGGCCTCCAGGTGTTACATCATACCTGTGTTTCACCAGGCCGGCCTCCAGGCTCTACATCATACCTGTGTTTCACCAGGCCGGCCTCCAGGTGTTACATCATACCTGTGTTTCACCAGGCCGGCCTCCAGGTGTTACATCATACCTGTGTTTCACCAGGCCGGCCTCCAGGTGTTACATCATACCTGTGTTTCACCAGGCCGGCCTCCAGGCTCTACATCATACCTGTGTTTCACCAGGCCGGCCTCCAGGTGTTACATCATACCTGTGTTTCACCAGGCCGGCCTCCAGGCTCTACATCATACCTGTGTTTCACCAGGCCGGCCTCCAGGCTCTACATCATACCTGTGTTTCACCAGGCCGGCCTCCAGGTGTTACATCATACCTGTGTTTCACCAGGCCGGCCTCCAGGTGTTACATCATACCTGTGTTTCACCAGGCCGGCCTCCAGGCTGTTACATCATACCTGTGTTTCACCAGGCCGGCCTCCAGGCTCTACATCATACCTGTGTTTCACCAGGCCGGCCTCCAGGTGTTACTTCATACCTGTGTTTCACCAGGCCGGCTCCAGGCTCTACATCATACCTGTGTTTCACCAGGCCGGCCTCCAGGTTACATCATACCTGTGTTTCACCAGGCCGGCCTCCAGGTGTTACATCATACCTGTGTTTCACCAGGCCGGCCTCCAGGGCTTACATCATACCTGTGTTTCACCAGGCCGGCCTCCAGGCTTACATCATACCTGTGTTTCACCAGGCCGGCCTCCAGGTGTTACATCATACCTGTGTTTCACCAGGCCGGCCTCCAGGCTGTTACATCATACCTGTGTTTCACCAGGCCGGCCTCCAGGCTCTACATCATACCTGTGTTTCACCAGGCCGGCCTCCAGGTGTTACATCATACCTGTGTTTCACCAGGCCGGCCTCCAGGTGTTACATCATACCTGTGTTTCACCAGGCCGGCCTCCAGGCTTACATCATACCTGTGTTTCACCAGGCCGGCCTCCAGGTGTTACATCATACCTGTGTTTCACCAGGCCGGCCTCCAGGTGTTACATCATACCTGTGTTTCACCAGGCCGGCCTCCAGGCTCTACATCATACCTGTGTTTCACCAGGCCGGCCTCCAGGTGTTACATCATACCTGTGTTTCACCAGGCCGGCCTCCAGGCTCTACATCATACCTGTGTTTCACCAGGCCGGCCTCCAGGTCTACATCATACCTGTGTTTCACCAGGCCGGCCTCCAGGTGTTACATCATACCTGTGTTTCACCAGGCCGGCCTCCAGGCTCTACATCATACCTGTGTTTCACCAGCCGGCCTCCAGGTGTTACATCATACCTGTGTTTCACCAGGCCGGCCTCCAGGCTCTACATCATACCTGTGTTTCACCAGGCCGGCCTCCAGGTGTTACATCATACCTGTGTTTCACCAGGCCGGCCTCCAGGGTTACATCATACCTGTGGTTTCACCAGGCCGGCCTCCAGGGCTCTACATCATACCTGTGTTTCACCAGGCCGGCCTCCAGGCTGCTACATCATACCTGTGTTTCACCAGGCCGGCTCCAGGTGTTACATCATACCTGTGTTTCACCAGGCCGGCCTCCAGGCTCTACATCATACCTGTGTTTCACCAAGGCCGGCCTCCAGGCTCTACATCATACCTGTGTTTCACCAGGCCGGCCTCCAGGTGTTACATCATACCTGTGTTTCACCAGGCCGGCCTCCCAGGGCTCTACATCATACCTGTGTTTCACCAGGCCGGCCTCCAGGTGTTACATCATACCTGTGTTTCACCAGGCCGGCCTCCAGGTGTTACATCATACCTGTGTTTCACCAGGCCGGCCTCCAGGTGTTACATCATACCTGTGTTTCACCAGGCCGGCCTCCAGGCTCTACATCATACCTGTGTTTCACCAGGCCGGCCTCCAGGCTGTTACATCATACCTGTGTTTCACCAGGCCGGCCTCCAGGCTCTACATCATACCTGTGTTTCACCAGGCCGGCCTCCAGGTGTTACATCATACCTGTGTTTCACCAGGCCGGCCTCCAGGGCTCTACATCATACCTGTGTTTCACCAGGCCGGCCTCCAGGTGTTACATCATACCTGTGTTTCACCAGGCCGGCCTCCAGGTGTTACATCATACCTGTGTTTCACCAGGCCGGCCTCCAGGTGTTACATCATACCTGTGTTTCACCAGGCCGGCCTCCAGGTGTTACATCATACCTGTGTTTCACCAGGCCGGCCTCCAGGCTCTACATCATACCTGTGTTTCACCAGGCCGGCCTCCAGGTGTCTACATCATACCTGTGTTTCACCAGGCCGGCCTCCAGGCTCTACATCATACCTGTGTTTCACCAGCCGGCCTCCAGGTGTACATCATACCTGTGTTTCACCAGGCCGGCCTCCAGGCTCTACATCATACCTGTGTTTCACCAGGCCGGCCTCCAGGTGTTACATCATACCTGTGTTTCACCAGGCCGGCCTCCAGGTGTTACATCATACCTGTGTTTCACCAGGCCGGCCTCCAGGTGTTACATCATACCTGTGTTTCACCAGGCCGGCCTCCAGGCTCTACATCATACCTGTGTTTCACCAGGCCGGCCTCCAGGTGTTACATCATACCTGTGTTTCACCAGGCCGGCCTCCAGGTGTTACATCATACCTGTGTTTCACCAGGCCGGCCTCCAGGTGCTTACATCATACCTGTGTTTCACCAGGCCGGCCTCCAGGCTCTACATCATACCTGTGTTTCACCAGGCCGGCCTCCAGGTGTTACATCATACCTGTGTTTCACCAGGCCGGCCTCCAGGTGTTACAGCATACCTGTGTTTCACCAGGCCGGCCTCCAGGCTCTACATCATACCTGTGTTTCACCAGGCCGGCCTCCAGGTGTTACATCATACCTGTGTTTCACCAGGCCGGCCTCCAGGTGTTACATCATACCTGTGTTTCACCAGGCCGGCCTCCAGGCTCTACATCATACCTGTGTTTCACCAGGCCGGCCTCCAGGCTCTACATCATACCTGTGTTTCACCAGGCCGGCCCTCCAGGTGTTACATCATACCTGTGTTTCACCAGGCCGGCCTCCAGGCTCTTACATCATACCTGTGTTTCACCAGGCCGGCCTCCAGGCTCTACATCATACCTGTGTTTCACCAGGCCGGCCTCCAGGTGTTACATCATACCTGTGTTTCACCAGGCCGGCCTCCAGGGGCACTACATCATACCTGTGTTTCACCAGGCCGGCCTCCAGGCTCTACATCATACCTGTGTTTCACCAGGCCGGCCTCCAGGTGTTACATCATACCTGTGTTTCACCAGGCCGGCCTCCAGGTGTTACATCATACCTGTGTTTCACCAGGCCGGCCTCCAGGCTCTACATCATACCTGTGTTTCACCAGGCCGGCCTCCAGGTGTTACATCATACCTGTGTTTCACCAGGCCGGCCTCCAGGTGTTACATCATACCTGTGTTTCACCAGGCCGGCCTCCAGGCTCTACATCATACCTGTGTTTCACCAGGCCGGCCTCCAGGTGTTACATCAACTGTGTTCACCAGGCCGGCCTCCAGGTGTTACATCATACCTGTGTTTCACCAGGCCGGCCTCCAGGTGTTACATCATACCTGTTGTTTCCCAGGCCGGCCTCCAGGTCTACATCATACCTGTGTTTCACCAGGCCCGGCCTCCAGGCTTCTACATCATACCTGTGTTCACCAGGGCCGGCCTCCAGGAGTTACATCATACCTGTGTTTCACCAGGCCGGCCTCCAGGTGTTACATCATACCTGTGTTCACCAGGCCGGCCTCCAGGCTTACATCATACCTGTGTTTCACCAGGCCGGCCTCCAGGTGTTACATCATACTGTGTTTCACCAGGGCCGGCCTCCAGGCTCTACATCATACCTGTGTTTCACCCAGGCCGGCCTCCAGGTGGTTACATCATACCTGTGTTTTCACCAGGCCGGCCTCCAGGGCTCTACATCATACCTGTGTTTCACCAGGCCGGCTCCAGGTGTTACATCATACCTGTGTTTCACCAGGCCGGCCTCCAGGCTCTACATCATACCTGTGTTTCACCAGGGCCGGCCTCCAGGTGTTACATCATACCTGTGTTTCACCAGGCCGGCCTCCAGGCTCTACATCATACCTGT
>NC_140170.1:27035001-27087592 GCF_963971535.1 Notolepis coatsorum
GTGTTTCACCAGGCCGGCCTCCAGGTGTTACATCATACCTGTGTTTCACCAGGCCGGCCTCCAGGTGTTACATCATACCTGTGTTTCACCAGGCCGGCCTCCAGGCTCTACATCATACCTGTGTTTCACCAGGCCGGCCTCCAGGCTCTACATCATACCTGTGTTTCACCAGGCCGGCCTCCAGGTGTTACATCATACCTGTGTTTCACCAGGCCGGCCTCCAGGTGTTACATCATACCTGTGTTTCACCAGGCCGGCCTCCAGGTGTTACATCATACCTGTGTTTCACCAGGCCGGCCTCCAGGTGTTACATCATACCTGTGTTTCACCAGGCCGGCCTCCAGGTGTTACATCATACCTGTGTTTCACCAGGCCGGCCTCCAGGTGTTACATCATACCTGTGTTTCACCAGGCCGGCCTCCAGGCTCTACATCATACCTGTGTTTCACCAGGCCGGCCTCCAGGTGTTACATCATACCTGTGTTTCACCAGCCGGCCTCCAGGTGTTACATCATACCTGTGTTTCACCAGGCCGGCCTCCAGGTGTTACATCATACCTGTGTTTCACCAGGCCGGCCTCCAGGCTCTACATCATACCTGTGTTTCACCAGGCCGGCCTCCAGGTGTTACATCATACCTGTGTTTCACCAGGCCGGCCTCCAGGTGCTGTGTTTCACCAGGCGGCCTCCAGGTGTTACATCATACCTGTGTTTCACCAGGCCGGCCTCCAGGGTTACATCATACCTGTGTTTCACCATACCTGTGTTTCACCAGGCCGGCCTCCAGGTGTTACATCATACCTGTGTTTCACCAGGCCGGCCTCCAGGTGTTACATCATACCTGTGTTTCACCAGGCCGGCCTCCAGGTGTTACATCATACCTGTGTTTCACCAGGCCGGCCTCCAGGCTCTACATCATACCTGTGTTTCACCAGGCCGGCCTCCAGGTGTTACATCATACCTGTGTTTCACCAGGCCGGCCTCCAGGTGTTACATCATACCTGTGTTTCACCAGGCCGGCCTCAGGCTCTACATCATACCTGTGTTTCACCAGGCCGGCCTCCAGGTGTTACATCATACCTGTGTTTCACCAGGCCGGCCTCCAGGTGTTACATCATACCTGTGTTTCACCAGGCCGGCCTCCAGGTGTTACATCATACCTGTGTTTCACCAGGCCGGCCTCCAGGCTCTACATCATACCTGTGTTTCACCAGGCCGGCCTCCAGGTGTTACATCATACCTGTGTTTCACCAGGCGGCCTCCAGGTGTTACATCATACCTGTGTTTCACCAGGCCGGCCTGCAGGCTCTACATCATACCTGTGTTTCACCAGGCCGGCCTCCAGGTGTTACATCATACCTGTGTTTCACCAGGCCGGCCTCCAGGTGTTACATCATACCTGTGTTTCACCAGGCCGGCCTCCAGGCTCTACATCATACCTGTGTTTCACCAGGCCGGCCTCCAGGTGTTACATCATACCTGTGTTTCACCAGGCCGGCCTCCAGGTGTTACATCATACCTGTGTTTCACCAGGCCGGCCTCCAGGCTCTACATCATACCTGTGTTTCACCAGGCCGGCCTCCAGGTGTTACATCATACCTGTGTTTCACCAGGCCGGCCTCCAGGTGTTACATCATACCTGTGTTTCACCAGGCCGGCCTCCAGGTGTTACATCATACCTGTGTTTCACCAGGCCGGCCTCCAGGCTCTACATCATACCTGTGTTTCACCAGGCCGGCCTCCAGGTGTTACATCATACCTGTGTTTCACCAGGCCGGCCTCCAGGCTCTACATCATACCTGTGTTTCACCAGGCCGGCCTCCAGGTGTTACATCATACCTGTGTTTCACCAGGCCGGCCTCCAGGTGTTACATCATACCTGTGTTTCACCAGGCCGGCCTCCAGGCTCTACATCATACCTGTGTTTCACCAGGCCGGCCTCCAGGTGTTACATCATACCTGTGTTTCACCAGGCCGGCCTCCAGGCTCTACATCATACCTGTGTTTCACCAGGCCGGCCTCCAGGCTCTACATCATACCTGTGTTTCACCAGGCCGGCCTCCAGGTGTTACATCATACCTGTGTTTCACCAGGCCGGCCTCCAGGCTCTACATCATACCTGTGTTTCACCAGGCCGGCCTCCAGGCTCGTACATCATACCTGTGTTTCACCAGGCCGGCCTCCAGGCTCTACATCATACCTGTGTTTCACCAGGCCGGCCTCCAGGTGTTACATCATACCTGTGTTTCACCAGGCCGGCCTCCAGGTGTTACATCATACCTGTGTTTCACCAGGCCGGCCCCAGGTCGGCCTCCAGGTGTTACATCATACCTGTGTTTCACCAGGCCGGCCTCCAGGTGTTACATCATACCTGTGTTTCACCAGGCCGGCCTCCAGGTGTTACATCATACCTGTGTTTCACCAGGCCGGCCTCCAGGCTCTACATCATACCTGTGTTTCACCAGGCCGGCCTCCAGGTGTTACATCATACCTGTGTTTCACCAGGCCGGCCTCCAGGTGTTACATCATACCTGTGTTTCACCAGGCCGGCCCCCAGGTCGGCCTCCAGGTGTTACATCATACCTGTGTTTCACCAGGCCGGCCTCCAGGTGTTACATCATACCTGTGTTTCACCAGGCCGGCCTCCAGGTGTTACATCATACCTGTGTTTCACCAGGCCGGCCTCCAGGTGTTACATCATACCTGTGTTTCACCAGGCCGGCCCCCAGGTCGGCCTCCAGGTGTTACATCATACCTGTGTTTCACCAGGCCGGCCTCCAGGTGTTACATCATACCTGTGTTTCACCAGGCCGGCCTCCAGGTGTTACATCATACCTGTGTTTCACCAGGCCGGCCTCCAGGCTCTACATCATACCTGTGTTTCACCAGGCCGGCCTCCAGGTGTTACATCATACCTGTGTTTCACCAGGCCGGCCTCCAGGTGTTACATCATACCTGTGTTTCACCAGGCCGGCCCCCAGGTCGGCCTCCAGGTGTTACATCATACCTGTGTTTCACCAGGCCGGCCTCCAGGTGTTACATCATACCTGTGTTTCACCAGGCCGGCCTCCAGGTGTTACATCATACCTGTGTTTCACCAGGCCGGCCTCCAGGCTCTACATCATACCTGTGTTTCACCAGGCCGGCCTCCAGGTGTTACATCATACCTGTGTTTCACCAGGCCGGCCTCCAGGTGTTACATCATACCTGTGTTTCACCAGGCCGGCCTCCAGGTGTTACATCATACCTGTGTTTCACCAGGCCGGCCTCCAGGTGTTACATCATACCTGTGTTTCACCAGGCCGGCCTCCAGGTGTTACATCATACCTGTGTTTCACCAGGCCGGCCTCCAGGGGGCACTACATCATACCTGTGTTTCACCAGGCCGGCCTCCAGGCTCTACATCATACCTGTGTTTCACCAGGCCGGCCTCCAGGGGCACTACATCATACCTGTGTTTCACCAGGCCGGCCTCCAGGTGTTACATCATACCTGTGTTTCACCAGGCCGGCCTCCAGGTGTTACATCATACCTGTGTTTCACCAGGCCGGCCTCCAGGCTCTACATCATACCTGTGTTTCACCAGGCCGGCCTCCAGGTGTTACATCATACCTGTGTTTCACCAGGCCGGCCTCCAGGTGTTACATCATACCTGTGTTTCACCAGGCCGGCCTCCAGGCTCTACATCATACCTGTGTTTCACCAGGCCGGCCTCCAGGTGTTACATCATACCTGTGTTTCACCAGGCCGGCCTCCAGGTGTTACATCATACCTGTGTTTCACCAGGCCAGCCTCCAGGCTCTACATCATACCTGTGTTTCACCAGGCCGGCCTCCAGGCTCTACATCATACCTGTGTTTCACCAGGCCGGCCTCCAGGCTCTACATCATACCTGTGTTTCACCAGGCCGGCCTCCAGGCTCTACATCATACCTGTGTTTCACCAGGCCGGCCTCCAGGTGTTACATCATACCTGTGTTTCACCAGGCCGGCCTCCAGGTGTTACATCATACCTGTGTTTCACCAGGCCGGCCTCCAGGTGTTACATCATACCTGTGTTTCACCAGGCCGGCCTCCAGGTGTTACATCATACCTGTGTTTCACCAGGCCGGCCTCCAGGCTCTACATCATACCTGTGTTTCACCAGGCCGGCCTCCAGGCTCTACATCATACCTGTGTTTCACCAGGCCGGCCTCCAGGTGTTACATCATACCTGTGTTTCACCAGGCCGGCCTCCAGGTGTTACATCATACCTGTGTTTCACCAGGCCGGCCTCCAGGTGTTACATCATACCTGTGTTTCACCAGGCCGGCCTCCAGGTGTTACATCATACCTGTGTTTTACCAGGCCGGCCTCCAGGTGTTACATCATACCTGTGTTTCACCAGGCCGGCCTCCAGGCTCTACATCATACCTGTGTTTCACCAGGCCGGCCTCCAGGCTCTACATCATACCTGTGTTTCACCAGGCCGGGCTCCAGGTGTTACATCATACCTGTGTTTCACCAGGCCGGCCTCCAGGTGTTACATCATACCTGTGTTTCACCAGGCCGGCCTCCAGGTGTTACATCATACCTGTGTTTCACCAGGCCGGCCTCCAGGTGTTACATCATACCTGTGTTTCACCAGGCCGGCCTCCAGGTGTTACATCATACCTGTGTTTCACCAGGCCGGCCTCCAGGTGTTACATCATACCTGTGTTTCACCAGGCCGGCCTCCAGGTGTTACATCATACCTGTGTTTCACCAGGCCGGCCTCCAGGCTCTACATCATACCTGTGTTTCACCAGGCCGGCCTCCAGGCTCTACATCATACCTGTGTTTCACCAGGCCGGCCTCCAGGTGTTACATCATACCTGTGTTTCACCAGGCCGGCCTCCAGGTGTTACATCATACCTGTGTTTCACCAGGCCAGCCTCCAGGTGTTACATCATACCTGTGTTTCACGAGGCCGGCCTCCAGGTGTTACATCATACCTGTGTTTCACCTGGCCGGCCTCCAGGTGTTACATCATACCTGTGTTTCACCAGGCCGGCCTCCAGGCTCTACATCATACCTGTGTTTCACCAGGCCGGCCTCCAGGCTCTACATCATACATGTGTTTCACCAGGCCGGCCTCCAGGTGTTACATCATACCTGTGTTTCACCAGGCCGGCCTCCAGGTGTTACATCATACCTGTGTTTCACCAGGCCGGCCTCCAGGCTCTACATCATACCTGTGTTTCACCAGGCCGGCCTCCAGGTGTTACATCATACATGTGTTTCACCAGGCCGGCCTCCAGGCTCTACATCATACCTGTGTTGCACCAGGCCGGCCTCCAGGTGTTACATCATACCTGTGTTTCACCAGGCCAGCCTCCAGGCTCTACATCATACCTGTGTTTCACCAGGCCGGCCTCCAGGTGTTACATCATACCTGTGTTTCACCAGGCCGGCCTCCAGGTGTTACATCATACCTGTGTTTCACCAGGCCGGCCTCCAGGTGTTACATCATACCTGTGTTTCACCAGGCCGGCCTCCAGGTGTTACATCATACCTGTGTTTCACCGGGCCGGCCTCCAGGTGTTACATCATACCTGTGTTTCACCAGGCCGGCCTCCAGGCTCTACATCATACCTGTGTTTCACCAGGCCGGCCTCCAGGTGTTACATCATACCTGTGTTTCACCAGGCCGGCCTCCAGGCTCTACATCATACCTGTGTTTCACCAGGCCGGCCTCCAGGTGTTACATCATACCTGTGTTTCACCAGGCCGGCCTCCAGGTGTTACATCATACCTGTGTTTCACCAGGCCGGCCTCCAGGCTCTACATCATACCTGTGTTTCACCAGGCCGGCCTCCAGGTGTTACATCATACCTGTGTTTCACCAGGCCGGCCTCCAGGCTCTACATCATACCTGTGTTTCACCAGGCCGGCCTCCAGGCTCTACATCATACCTGTGTTTCACCAGGCCGGCCTCCAGGCTCTACATCATACCTGTGTTTCACCAGGCCGGCCTCCAGGCTCTACATCATACCTGTGTTTCACCAGGCCAGCCTCCAGGTGTTACATCATACCTGTGTTTCACCAGGCCGGCCTCCAGGTGTTACATCATACCTGTGTTTCACCAGGCCGGCCTCCAGGTGTTACATCATACCTGTGTTTCACCAGGCCGGCCTCCAGGTGTTACATCATACCTGTGTTTCACCAGGCCGGCCTCCAGGTGTTACATCATACCTGTGTTTCACCAGGCCGGCCTCCAGGTGTTACATCATACCTGTGTTTCACCAGGCCGGCCTCCAGGCTCTACATCATACCTGTGTTTCACCAGGCCGGCCTCCAGGTGTTACATCATACCTGTGTTTCACCAGGCCGGCCTCCAGGTGTTACATCATACCTGTGTTTCACCAGGCCGGCCTCCAGGGGGCACTACATCATACCTGTGTTTCACCAGGCCGGCCTCCAGGCTCTACATCATACCTGTGTTTCACCAGGCCGGCCTCCAGGCTCTACATCATACCTGTGTTTCACCAGGCCGGCCTCCAGGTGTTACATCATACCTGTGTTTCACCAGGCTGGCCTCCAGGCTCTACATCATACCTGTGTTTCACCAGGCCGGCCTCCAGGTGTTACATCATACCTGTGTTTCACCAGGCCGGCCTCCAGGTGTTACATCATACCTGTGTTTCACCAGGCCGGCCTCCAGGTGTTACATCATACCTGTGTTTCACCAGGCCGGCCTCCAGGTGTTACATCATACCTGTGTTTCACCAGGCCGGCCTCCAGGCTCTACATCATACCTGTGTTTCACCAGGCCGGCCTCCAGGCTCTACATCATACCTGTGTTTCACCAGGCCGGCCTCCAGGCTCTACATCATACATGTGTTTCACCAGGCCGGCCTCCAGGCTCTACATCATACCTGTGTTTCACCAGGCCGGCCTCCAGGTGTTACATCATACATGTGTTTCACCAGGCCGGCCTCCAGGCTCTACATCATACCTGTGTTGCACCAGGCCGGCCTCCAGGTGTTACATCATACCTGTGTTTCACCAGGCCGGCCTCCAGGCTCTACATCATACCTGTGTTTCACCAGGCCGGCCTCCAGGTGTTACATCATACCTGTGTTTCACCAGGCCGGCCTCCAGGTGTTATATCATACCTGTGTTTCACCAGGCCGGCCTCCAGGTGTTACATCATACCTGTGTTTCACCAGGCCGGCCTCCAGGTGTTACATCATACCTGTGTTTCACCGGGCCGGCCTCCAGGTGTTACATCATACCTGTGTTTCACCAGGCCGGCCTCCAGGCTCTACATCATACCTGTGTTTCACCAGGCCGGCCTCCAGGTGTTACATCATACCTGTGTTTCACCAGGCCGGCCTCCAGGCTCTACATCATACCTGTGTTTCACCAGGCCGGCCTCCAGGTGTTACCTCATACCTGTGTTTCACCAGGCCGGCCTCCAGGTGTTACATCATACCTGTGTTTCACCAGGCCGGCCTCCAGGCTCTACATCATACCTGTGTTTCACCAGGCCGGCCTCCAGGTGTTACATCATACCTGTGTTTCACCAGGCCGGCCTCCAGGCTCTACATCATACCTGTGTTTCACCAGGCCGGCCTCCAGGCTCTACATCATACCCGTGTTTCACCAGGCCGGCCTCCAGGCTCTACATCATACCTGTGTTTCACCAGGCCGGCCTCCAGGTGTTACATCATACCTGTGTTTCACCAGGCCGGCCTCCAGGCTCTACATCATACCTGTGTTTCACCAGGCCGGCCTCCAGGCTCTACATCATACCTGTGTTTCACCAGGCCGGCCTCCAGGTGTTACATCATACCTGTGTTTCACCAGGCCGGCCTCCAGGTGTTACATCATACCTGTGTTTCACCAGGCCGGCCTCCAGGTGTTACATCATACCTGTGTTTCACCAGGCCGGCCTCCAGGTGTTACATCATACCTGTGTTTCACCAGGCCGGCCTCCAGGTGTTACATCATACCTGTGTTTCACCAGGCCGGCCTCCAGGCTCTACATCATACCTGTGTTTCACCAGGCCGGCCTCCAGGTGTTACATCATACCTGTGTTTCACCAGGGCCGGCCTCCGGGTGTTACATCATACCTGTGTTTCACCAGGCCGGCCTCCAGGGGCACTACATCATACCTGTGTTTCACCAGGCCGGCCTCCAGGCTCTACATCATACCTGTGTTTCACCAGGCCGGCCTCCAGGCTCTACATCATACCTGTGTTTCACCAGGCCGGCCTCCAGGTGTTACATCATACCTGTGTTTCACCAGGCTGGCCTCCAGGCTCTACATCATACCTGTGTTTCACCAGGCCGGCCTCCAGGTGTTACATCATACCTGTGTTTCACCAGGCCGGCCTCCAGGCTCTACATCATACCTGTGTTTCACCAGGCCGGCCTCCAGGTGTTACATCATACCTGTGTTTCACCAGGCCGGCCTCCAGGCTCTACATCATACCTGTGTTTCACCAGGCCGGCCTCCAGGTGTTACATCATACCTGTGTTTCACCAGGCCGGCCTCCAGGTGTTACATCATACCTGTGTTTCACCAGGCCGGCCTCCAGGTGTTACATCATACCTGTGTTTCACCAGGCCGGCCTCCAGGCTCTACATCATACCTGTGTTTCACCAGGCCGGCCTCCAGGTGTTACATCATACCTGTGTTTCACCAGGCCGGCCTCCAGGCTCTACATCATACCTGTGTTTCACCAGGCCGGCCTCCAGGTGTTACATCATACCTGTGTTTCACCAGGCCGGCCTCCAGGCTCTACATCATACCTGTGTTTCACCAGGCCGGCCTCCAGGCTCTACATCATACCTGTGTTTCACCAGGCCGGCCTCCAGGTGTTACATCATACCTGTGTTTCACCAGGCCGGCCTCCAGGTGTTACATCATACCTGTGTTTCACCAGGCCGGCCTCCAGGTGTTACATCATACCTGTGTTTCACCAGGCCGGCCTCCAGGTGTTACATCATACCTGTGTTTCACCAGGCCGGCCTCCAGGTGTTACATCATACCTGTGTTTCACCAGGCCGGCCTCCAGGTGTTACATCATACCTGTGTTTCACCAGGCCGGCCTCCAGGCTCTACATCATACCTGTGTTTCACCAGGCCGGCCTCCAGGTGTTACATCATACCTGTGTTTCACCAGGCCGGCCTCCAGGTGTTACATCATACCTGTGTTTCACCAGGCCGGCCTCCAGGTGTTACATCATACCTGTGTTTCACCAGGCCGGCCTCCAGGTGTTACATCATACCTGTGTTTCACCAGGCCGGCCTCCAGGTGTTACATCATACCTGTGTTTCACCAGGCCGGCCTCCAGGTGTTACATCATACCTGTGTTTCACCAGGCCGGCCTCCAGGTGTTACATCATACCTGTGTTTCACCAGGCCGGCCTCCAGGTGTTACATCATACCTGTGTTTCACCAGGCCGGCCTCCAGGTGTTACATCATACCTGTGTTTCACCAGGCCGGCCTCCAGGCTCTACATCATACCTGTGTTTCACCAGGCCGGCCTCCAGGCTCTACATCATACCTGTGTTTCACCAGGCCGGCCTCCAGGTGTTACATCATACCTGTGTTTCACCAGGCCGGCCTCCAGGTGTTACATCATACCTGTGTTTCACCAGGCCGGCCTCCAGGTGTTACATCATACCTGTGTTTCACCAGGCCGGCCTCCAGGCTCTACATCATACCTGTGTTTCACCAGGCCGGCCTCCAGGCTCTACATCATACCTGTGTTTCACCAGGCCGGCCTCCAGGCTCTACATCATACCTGTGTTTCACCAGGCCGGCCTCCAGGCTCTACATCCTACCTGTGTTTCACCAGGCCGGCCTCCAGGTGTTACATCATACCTGTGTTTCACCAGGCCGGCCTCCAGGTGTTACATCATACCTGTGTTTCACCAGGCCGGCCTCCAGGCTCTACATCATACCTGTGTTTCACCAGGCCGGCCTCCAGGTGTTACATCATACCTGTGTTTCACCAGGCCGGCCTCCAGGCTCTACATCATACCTGTGTTTCACCAGGCCGGCCTCCAGGCTCTACATCATACCTGTTTCACCAGGCCGGCCTCCAGGCTCTACATCATACCTGGTGTTTCACCAGGCCGGCCTCCAGGTGTTACATCATACCTGTGTTTCACCAGGCCGGCCTCCAGGTGTTACATCATACCTGTGTTTCACCAGGCCGGCCTCCAGGTGTTACATCATACCTGTGTTTCACCAGGCCGGCCTCCAGGTGTTACATCATACCTGTGTTTCACCAGGCCGGCCTCCAGGTGTTACATCATACCTGTGTTTCACCAGGCCGGCCTCCAGGCTCTACATCATACCTGTGTTTCACCAGGCCGGCCTCCAGGTGTTACATCATACCTGTGTTTCACCAGGCCGGCCTCCAGGTGTTACATCATACCTGTGTTTCACCAGGCCGGCCTCCAGGCTCTACATCATACCTGTGTTTCACCAGGCCGGCCTCCAGGCTCTACATCATACCTGTGTTTCACCAGGCCGGCCTCCAGGCTCTACATCATACCTGTGTTTCACCAGGCCGGCCTCCAGGTGTTACATCATACCTGTGTTTCACCAGGCCGGCCTCCAGGTGTTACATCATACCTGTGTTTCACCAGGCCGGCCTCCAGGTGGTTACATCATACCTGTGTTTCACCAGGCCGGCCTCCAGGCTCTACATCATACCTGTGTTTCACCAGGCCGGCCTCCAGGCTCTACATCATACCTGTGTTTCACCAGGCCGGCCTCCAGGGCTCTACATCATACCTGTGTTTCACCAGGCCGGCCTCCAGGTGTTACATCATACCTGTGTTTCACCAGGCCGGCCTCCAGGTGTTACATCATACCTGTGTTTCACCAGGCCGGCCTCCAGGTGTTACATCATACCTGTGTTTCACCAGGCCGGCCTCCAGGTGTTACATCATACCTGTGTTTCACCAGGCCGGCCTCCAGGTGTTACATCATACCTGTGTTTCACCAGGCCGGCCTCCAGGCTCTACATCATACCTGTGTTTCACCAGGCCGGCCTCCAGGTGTTACATCATACCTGTGTTTCACCAGGCCGGCCTCCAGGTGTTACATCATACCTGTGTTTCACCAGGCCGGCCTCCAGGCTCTACATCATACCTGTGTTTCACCAGGCCGGCCTCCAGGTGTTACATCATACCTGTGTTTCACCAGGCCGGCCTCCAGGCTCTACATCATACCTGTGTTTCACCAGGCCGGCCTCCAGGCTCTACATCATACCTGTGTTTCACCAGGCCGGCCTCCAGGTGTTACATCATACCTGTGTTTCACCAGGCCGGCCTCCAGGTGTTACATCATACCTGTGTTTCACCAGGCCGGCCTCCAGGTGTTACATCATACCTGTGTTTCACCAGGCCGGCCTCCAGGCTCTACATCATACCTGTGTTTCACCAGGCCGGCCTCCAGGCTCTACATCATACCTGTGTTTCACCAGGCCGGCCTCCAGGTGTTACATCATACCTGTGTTTCACCAGGCCGGCCTCCAGGCTCTACATCATACCTGTGTTTCACCAGGCCGGCCTCCAGGCTCTACATCATACCTGTGTTTCACCAGGCCGGCCTCCAGGTGTTACATCATACCTGTGTTTCACCAGGCCGGCCTCCAGGTGTTACATCATACCTGTGTTTCACCAGGCCGGCCTCCAGGCTCTACATCATACCTGTGTTTCACCAGGCCGGCCTCCAGGCTCTACATCATACCTGTGTTTCACCAGGCCGGCCTCCAGGCTCTACATCATACCTGTGTTTCACCAGGCCGGCCTCCAGGTGTTACATCATACCTGTGTTTCACCAGGCCGGCCTCCAGGTGTTACATCATACCTGTGTTTCACCAGGCCGGCCTCCAGGTGTTACATCATACCTGTGTTTCACCAGGCCGGCCTCCAGGTGTTACATCATACCTGTGTTTCACCAGGCCGGCCTCCAGGTGTTACATCATACCTGTGTTTCACCAGGCCGGCCTCCAGGCTCTACATCATACCTGTGTTTCGCCAGGCCGGCCTCCAGGTGTTACATCATAACTGTGTTTCACCAGGCCGGCCTCCAGGTGTTACATCATACCTGTGTTTCACCAGGCCGGCCTCCAGGCTCTACATCATACCTGTGTTTCACCAGGCCGGCCTCCAGGCTCTACATCATACCTGTGTTTCACCAGGCCGGCCTCCAGGCTCTACATCATACCTGTGTTTCACCAGGCCGGCCTCCAGGTGTTACATCATACCTGTGTTTCACCAGGCCGGCCTCCAGGTGTTACATCATACCTGTGTTTCACCAGGCCGGCCTCCAGGTGTTACATCATACCTGTGTTTCACCAGGCCGGCCTCCAGGTGTTACATCATACCTGTGTTTCACCAGGCCGGCCTCCAGGCTCTACATCATACCTGTGTTTCACCAGGCCGGCCTCCAGGCTCTACATCATACCTGTGTTTCACCAGGCCGGCCTCCAGGCTCTACATCATACCTGTGTTTCACCAGGCCGGCCTCCAGGTGTTACATCATACCTGTGTTTCACCAGGCCGGCCTCCAGGTGTTACATCATACCTGTGTTTCACCAGGCCGGCCTCCAGGTGTTACATCATACCTGTGTTTCACCAGGCCGGCCTCCAGGCTCTACATCATACCTGTGTTTCACCAGGCCGGCCTCCAGGTGTTACATCATACCTGTGTTTCACCAGGCCGGCCTCCAGGCTCTACATCATACCTGTGTTTCACCAGGCCGGCCTCCAGGCTCTACATCATACCTGTGTTTCACAAGGCCGGCCTCCAGGTGTTACATCATACCTGTGTTTCACCAGGCCGGCCTCCAGGTGTTACATCATACCTGTGTTTCACCAGGCCGGCCTCCAGGCTCTACATCATACCTGTGTTTCACCAGGCCGGCCTCCAGGCTCTACATCATACCTGTGTTTCACCAGGCCGGCCTCCAGGTGTTACATCATACCTGTGTTTCACCAGGCCGGCCTCCAGGCTCTACATCATACCTGTGTTTCACCAGGCCGGCCTCCAGGTGTTACATCATACCTGTGTTTCACCAGGCCGGCCTCCAGGTGTTACATCATAACCTGTGTTTCACCAGGCCGGCCTCCAGGTGTTACATCATACCTGTGTTTCACCAGGCCGGCCTCCAGGTGTTACATCATACCTGTGTTTCACCAGGCCGGCCTCCAGGTGTTACATCATACCTGTGTTTCACCAGGCCGGCCTCCAGGCTCTACATCATACCTGTGTTTCACCAGGCCGGCTTCCAGGTGTTACATCATACCTGTGTTTCACCAGGCCGGCCTCCAGGTGTTACATCATACCTGTGTTTCACCAGGCCGGCCTCCAGGGCTCTACATCATACCTGTGTTTCACCAGGCCGGCCTCCAGGTGTTACATCATACCTGTGTTTCACCAGGCCGGCCTCCAGGCTCTACATCATACCTGTGTTTCACCAGGCCGGCCTCCAGGTGTTACATCATACCTGTGTTTCACCAGGCCGGCCTCCAGGTTTTACATCATCACCTGTGTTTCACCAGGCCGGCCTCCAGGCTCTACATCATACCTGTGTTTCACCAGGCCGGCCTCTCCCCAGGTGTTACATCATACCTGTGTTTCACCAGGCCGGCCTCCAGGTGTTACATCATACCTGTGTTTCACCAGGCCGGCCTCCAGGCTCTACATCATACCTGTGTTTCACCAGGCCGGCCTCCAGGTGTTACATCATACCTGTGTTTCACCAGGCCAGGCCTCCAGGCTCTACATCATACCTGTGTTTCACCAGGCCGGCCTCCAGGTGTTACATCATACCTGTGTTTCACCAGGCCGGCCTCCAGGTGTTACATCATACCTGTGTTTCACCAGGCCGGCCTCCAGGCTCTACATCATACCTGTGTTTCACCAGGCCGGCCTCCAGGTGTTACATCATACCTGTGTTTCACCAGGCCGGCCTCCAGGGCTCTACATCATACCTGTGTTTCACCAGGCCGGCCTCCAGGCTCTACATCATACCTGTGTTTCACCAGGCCGGCCTCCAGGCTCTACATCATACCTGTGTTTCACCAGGCCGGCCTCCAGGTGTTACATCATACCTGTGTTTCACCAGGCCGGCCTCCAGGCTCTACATCATACCTGTGTTTCACCAGGCCGGCCTCCAGGCTCTACATCATACCTGTGTTTCACCAGGCCGGCCTCCAGGCTCTACATCATACCTGTGTTTCACCAGGCCGGCCTCCAGGTGTTACATCATACCTGTGTCTTCACCAGGCCGGCCTCCAGGTGTTACATCATACCTGTGTTTCACCAGGCCGGCCTCCAGGTGTTACATCATACCTGTGTTTCACCAGGCCGGCCTCCAGGCTCTACATCATACCTGTGTTTCACCAGGCCGGCCTCCAGGTGTTACATCATACCTGTGTTTCACCAGGCCGGCCTCCAGGTGTTACATCATACCTGTGTTTCACCAGGCCGGCCTCCAGGTGTTACATCATACCTGTGTTTCACCAGGCCGGCCTCCAGGCTCTACATCATACCTGTGTTTCACCAGGCCGGCCTCCAGGTGTTACATCATACCTGTGTTTCACCAGGCCGGCCTCCAGGTGCTCTACATCATACCTGTGTTTCACCAGGCCGGCCTCCAGGTGTTACATCATACCTGTGTTTCACCAGGCCGGCCTCCAGGCTCTACATCATACCTGTGTTTCACCAGGCCGGCCTCCAGGTGTTACATCATACCTGTGTTTCACCAGGCCGGCCTCCAGGTGTTACATCATACCTGTGTTTCACCAGGCCGGCCTCCAGGGCTCTACATCATACCTGTGTTTCACCAGGCCGGCCTCCAGGCTCTACATCATACCTGTGTTTCACCAGGCCGGCCTCCAGGTGTTACATCATACCTGTGTTTCACCAGGCCGGCCTCCAGGCTCTACATCATACCTGTGTTTCACCAGGCCGGCCTCCAGGCTCTACATCATACCTGTGTTTCACCAGGCCGGCCTCCAGGTGTTACATCATACCTGTGTTTCACCAGGCCGGCCTCCAGGGGGCACTACATCATACCTGTGTTTCACCAGGCCGGCCTCCAGGCTCTACATCATACCTGTGTTTCACCAGGCCGGCCTCCAGGTGTTACATCATACCTGTGTTTCACCAGGCCGGCCTCCAGGTGTTACATCATACCTGTGTTTCACCAGGCCGGCCTCCAGGCTCTACATCATACCTGTGTTTCACCAGGCCGGCCTCCAGGTGTTACATCATACCTGTGTTTCACCAGGCCGGCCTCCAGGCTCTACATCATACCTGTGTTTCACCAGGCCGGCCTCCAGGTGTTACATCATACCTGTGTTTCACCAGGCCGGCCTCCAGGCTCTACATCATACCTGTGTTTCACCAGGCCGGCCTCCAGGTGTTACATCATACCTGTGTTTCACCAGGCCGGCCTCCAGGTGTTACATCATACCTGTGTTTCACCAGGCCGGCCTCCAGGCTCTACATCATACCTGTGTTTCGCCAGGCCGGCCTCCAGGTGTTACATCATACCTGTGTTTCACCAGGCCGGCCTCCAGGTGTTACATCATACCTGTGTTTCACCAGGCCGGCCTCCAGGCTCTACATCATACCTGTGTTTCACCAGGCCGGCCTCCAGGCTCTACATCATACCTGTGTTTCACCAGGCCGGCCTCCAGGCTCTACATCATACCTGTGTTTCACCAGGCCGGCCTCCAGGTGTTACATCATACCTGTGTTTCACCAGGCCGGCCTCCAGGTGTTACATCATACCTGTGTTTCACCAGGCCGGCCTCCAGGTGTTACATCATACCTGTGTTTCACCAGGCCGGCCTCCAGGCTCTACATCATACCTGTGTTTCACCAGGCCGGCCTCCAGGTGTTACATCATACCTGTGTTTCACCAGGCCGGCCTCCAGGCTCTACATCATACCTGTGTTTCACCAGGCCGGCCTCCAGGCTCTACATCATACCTGTGTTTCACAAGGCCGGCCTCCAGGTGTTACATCATACCTGTGTTTCACCAGGCCGGCCTCCAGGTGTTACATCATACCTGTGTTTCACCAGGCCGGCCTCCAGGCTCTACATCATACCTGTGTTTCACCAGGCCGGCCTCCAGGCTCTACATCATACCTGTGTTTCACCAGGCCGGCCTCCAGGTGTTACATCATACCTGTGTTTCACCAGGCCGGCCTCCAGGCTCTACATCATACCTGTGTTTCACCAGGCCGGCCTCCAGGTGTTACATCATACCTGTGTTTCACCAGGCCGGCCTCCAGGTGTTACATCATACCTGTGTTTCACCAGGCCGGCCTCCAGGTGTTACATCATACCTGTGTTTCACCAGGCCGGCCTCCAGGTGTTACATCATACCTGTGTTTCACCAGGCCGGCCTCCAGGTGTTACATCATACCTGTGTTTCACCAGGCCGGCCTCCAGGCTCTACATCATACCTGTGTTTCACCAGGCCGGCTTCCAGGTGTTACATCATACCTGTGTTTCACCAGGCCGGCCTCCAGGTGTTACATCATACCTGTGTTTCACCAGGCCGGCCTCCAGGCTCTACATCATACCTGTGTTTCACCAGGCCGGCCTCCAGGTGTTACATCATACCTGTGTTTCACCAGGCCGGCCTCCAGGCTCTACATCATACCTGTGTTTCACCAGGCCGGCCTCCAGGTGTTACATCATACCTGTGTTTCACCAGGCCGGCCTCCAGGTTTTACATCACACCTGTGTTTCACCAGGCCGGCCTCCAGGCTCTACATCATACCTGTGTTTCACCAGGCCGGCCTCCAGGTGTTACATCATACCTGTGTTTCACCAGGCCGGCCTCCAGGTGTTACATCATACCTGTGTTTCACCAGGCCGGCCTCCAGGCTCTACATCATACCTGTGTTTCACCAGGCCGGCCTCC
Organism: Notolepis coatsorum; assembly: GCF_963971535.1. Lineage (NCBI taxonomy): Eukaryota > Metazoa > Chordata > Actinopteri > Aulopiformes > Paralepididae > Notolepis > Notolepis coatsorum. The sequence goes on from NC_140170.1 coordinate 27,051,940, forward strand.
AGGTGTTACATCATACCTGTGTTTCACCAGGCCAGCCTCCAGGCACTACATCATACCTGTGTTTCACCAGGCCGGCCTCCAGGTGTTACATCATACCTGTGTTTCACCAGGCCGGCCTCCAGGTGTTACATCATACCTGTGTTTCACCAGGCCGGCCTCCAGGCTCTACATCATACCTGTGTTTCACCAGGCCGGCCTCCTGGTGTTACATCATACCTGTGTTTCACCAGGCCGGCCTCCAGGCTCTACATCATACCTGTGTTTCACCAGGCCGGCCTCCAGGCTCTACATCATACCTGTGTTTCACCAGGCCGGCCTCCAGGCTCTACATCATACCTGTGTTTCACCAGGCCGGCCTCCAGGTGTTACATCATACCTGTGTTTCACCAGGCCGGCCTCCAGGCTCTACATCATACCTGTGTTTCACCAGGCCGGCCTCCAGGCTCTACATCATACCTGTGTTTCACCAGGCCGGCCTCCAGGCTCTACATCATACCTGTGTTTCACCAGGCCGGCCTCCAGGTGTTACATCATACCTGTGTTTCACCAGGCCGGCCTCCAGGTGTTACATCATACCTGTGTTTCACCAGGCCGGCCTCCAGGTGTTACATCATACCTGTGTTTCACCAGGCCGGCCTCCAGGCTCTACATCATACCTGTGTTTCACCAGGCCGGCCTCCAGGTGTTACATCATACCTGTGTTTCACCAGGCCGGCCTCCAGGTGTTACATCATACCTGTGTTTCACCAGGCCGGCCTCCAGGTGTTACATCATACCTGTGTTTCACCAGGCCGGCCTCCAGGCTCTACATCATACCTGTGTTTCACCAGGCCGGCCTCCAGGTGTTACATCATACCTGTGTTTCACCAGGCCGGCCTCCAGGCTCTACATCATACCGGTGTTTCACCAGGCCGGCCTCCAGGTGGTACATCATACCTGTGTTTCACCAGGCCGGCCTCCAGGCTCTACATCATACCTGTGTTTCACCAGGCCGGCCTCCAGGTGTTACATCATACCTGTGTTTCACCAGGCCGGCCTCCAGGTGTTACATCATACCTGTGTTTCACCAGGCCGGCCTCCAGGCTCTACATCATACCTGTGTTTCACCAGGCCGGCCTCCAGGCTCTACATCATACCTGTGTTTCACCAGGCCGGCCTCCAGGTGTTACATCATACCTGTGTTTCACCAGGCCGGCCTCCAGGCTCTACATCATACCTGTGTTTCACCAGGCCGGCCTCCAGGCTCTACATCATACCTGTGTTTCACCAGGCCGGCCTCCAGGTGTTACATCATACCTGTGTTTCACCAGGCCGGCCTCCAGGGGGCACTACATCATACCTGTGTTTCACCAGGCCGGCCTCCAGGCTCTACATCATACCTGTGTTTCACCAGGCCGGCCTCCAGGTGTTACATCATACCTGTGTTTCACCAGGCCGGCCTCCAGGTGTTACATCATACCTGTGTTTCACCAGGCCGGCCTCCAGGCTCTACATCATACCTGTGTTTCACCAGGCCGGCCTCCAGGTGTTACATCATACCTGTGTTTCACCAGGCCGGCCTCCAGGCTCTACATCATACCTGTGTTTCACCAGGCCGGCCTCCAGGTGTTACATCATACCTGTGTTTCACCAGGCCGGCCTCCAGGCTCTACATCATACCTGTGTTTCACCAGGCCGGCCTCCAGGCTCTACATCATACCTGTGTTTCACCAGGCCGGCCTCCAGGCTCTACATCATACCTGTGTTTCACCAGGCCGGCCTCCAGGCTCTACATCATACCTGTGTTTCACCAGGCCGGCCTCCAGGCTCTACATCATACCTGTGTTTCACCAGGCCGGCCTCCAGGCTCTACATCATACCTGTGTTTCACCAGGCCGGCCTCCAGGTGTTACATCATACCTGTGTTTCACCAGGCCGGCCTCCAGGTGTTACATCATACCTGTGTTTCACCAGGCCGGCCTCCAGGTGTTACATCATACCTGTGTTTCACCAGGCCGGCCTCCAGGTGTTACATCATACCTGTGTTTCACCAGGCCGGCCTCCAGGCTCTACATCATACCTGTGTTTCACCAGGCCGGCCTCCAGGTGTTACATCATACCTGTGTTTCACCAGGCCGGCCTCCAGGTGTTACATCATACCTGTGTTTCACCAGGCCGGCCTCCAGGCTCTACATCATACCTGTGTTTCACCAGGCCGGCCTCCAGGCTCTACATCATACCTGTGTTTCACCAGGCCGGCCTCCAGGCACTACATCATACCTGTGTTTCACCAGGCCGGCCTCCAGGTGTTACATCATACCTGTGTTTCACCAGGCCGGCCTCCAGGTGTTACATCATACCTGTGTTTCACCAGGCCGGCCTCCAGGCTCTACATCATACCTGTGTTTCACCAGGCCGGCCTCCAGGTGTTACATCATACCTGTGTTTCACCAGGCCGGCCTCCAGGTGTTACATCATACCTGTGTTTCACCAGGCCGGCCTCCAGGCTCTACATCATACCTGTGTTTCACCAGGCCGGCCTCCAGGTGTTACATCATACCTGTGTTTCACCAGGCCGGCCTCCAGGCTCTACATCATACCTGTGTTTCACCAGGCCGGCCTCCAGGTGTTACATCATACCTGTGTTTCACCAGGCCGGCCTCCAGGTGTTACATCATACCTGTGTTTCACCAGGCCGGCCTCCAGGCTCTACATCATACCTGTGTTTCACCAGGCCGGCCTCCAGGTGTTACATCATACCTGTGTTTCACCAGGCCGGCCTCCAGGTATTACATCATACCTGTGTTTCACCAGGCCGGCCTCCAGGCTCTACATCATACCTGTGTTTCACCAGGCCGGCCTCCAGGTGTTACATCATACCTGTGTTTCACCAGGCCGGCCTCCAGGCACTACATCATACCTGTGTTTCACCAGGCCGGCCTCCAGGTGTTACATCATACCTGTGTTTCACCAGGCCGGCCTCCAGGTGTTACATCATACCTGTGTTTCACCAGGCCGGCCTCCAGGCTCTACATCATACCTGTGTTTCACCAGGCCGGCCTCCAGGTGTTACATCATACCTGTGTTTCACCAGGCCGGCCTCCAGGCTCTACATCATACCTGTGTTTCACCAGGCCGGCCTCCAGGCTCTACATCATACCTGTGTTTCACCAGGCCGGCCTCCAGGTGTTACATCATACCTGTGTTTCACCAGGCCGGCCTCCAGGCTCTACATCATACCTGTGTTTCACCAGGCCGGCCTCCAGGCTCTACATCATACCTGTGTTTCACCAGGCCGGCCTCCAGGCTCTACATCATACCTGTGTTTCACCAGGCCGGCCTCCAGGTGTTACATCATACCTGTGTTTCACCAGGCCGGCCTCCAGGTGTTACATCATACCTGTGTTTCACCAGGCCGGCCTCCAGGCTCTACATCATACCTGTGTTTCACCAGGCCGGCCTCCAGGTGTTACATCATACCTGTGTTTCACCAGGCCGGCCTCCAGGTGTTACATCATACCTGTGTTTCACCAGGCCGGCCTCCAGGTGTTACATCATACCTGTGTTTCACCAGGCCGGCCTCCAGGCTCTACATCATACCTGTGTTTCACCAGGCCGGCCTCCAGGTGTTACATCATACCTGTGTTTCACCAGGCCGGCCTCCAGGCTCTACATCATACCTGTGTTTCACCAGGCCGGCCTCCAGGTGGTACATCATACCTGTGTTTCACCAGGCCGGCCTCCAGGCTCTACATCATACCTGTGTTTCACCAGGCCGGCCTCCAGGCTCTACATCATACCTGTGTTTCACCAGGCCGGCCTCCAGGTGTTACATCATACCTGTGTTTCACCAGGCCGGCCTCCAGGCTCTACATCATACCTGTGTTTCACCAGGCCGGCCTCCAGGCTCTACATCATACCTGTGTTTCACCAGGCCGGCCTCCAGGTGTTACATCATACCTGTGTTTCACCAGGCCGGCCTCCAGGGGGCACTACATCATACCTGTGTTTCACCAGGCCGGCCTCCAGGCTCTACATCATACCTGTGTTTCACCAGGCCGGCCTCCAGGTGTTACATCATACCTGTGTTTCACCAGGCCGGCCTCCAGGTGTTACATCATACCTGTGTTTCACCAGGCCGGCCTCCAGGCTCTACATCATACCTGTGTTTCACCAGGCCGGCCTCCAGGTGTTACATCATACCTGTGTTTCACCAGGCCGGCCTCCAGGCTCTACATCATACCTGTGTTTCACCAGGCCGGCCTCCAGGTGTTACATCATACCTGTGTTTCACCAGGCCGGCCTCCAGGCTCTACATCATACCTGTGTTTCACCAGGCCGGCCTCCAGGCTCTACATCATACCTGTGTTTCACCAGGCCGGCCTCCAGGCTCTACATCATACCTGTGTTTCACCAGGCCGGCCTCCAGGCTCTACATCATACCTGTGTTTCACCAGGCCGGCCTCCAGGCTCTACATCATACCTGTGTTTCACCAGGCCGGCCTCCAGGCTCTACATCATACCTGTGTTTCACCAGGCCGGCCTCCAGGTGTTACATCATACCTGTGTTTCACCAGGCCGGCCTCCAGGTGTTACATCATACCTGTGTTTCACCAGGCCGGCCTCCAGGCTCTACATCATACCTGTGTTTCACCAGGCCGGCCTCCAGGTGTTACATCATACCTGTGTTTCACCAGGCCGGCCTCCAGGTGTTACATCATACCTGTGTTTCACCAGGCCGGCCTCCAGATGTTACATCATACCTGTGTTTCACCAGGCCGGCCTCCAGGCTCTACATCATACCTGTGTTTCACCAGGCCGGCCTCCAGGCACTACATCATACCTGTGTTTCACCAGGCCGGCCTCCAGGTGTTACATCATACCTGTGTTTCACCAGGCCGGCCTCCAGGTGTTACATCATACCTGTGTTTCACCAGGCCGGCCTCCAGGCTCTACATCATACCTGTGTTTCACCAGGCCGGCCTCCAGGTGTTACATCATACCTGTGTTTCACCAGGCCGGCCTCCAGGTGTTACATCATACCTGTGTTTCACCAGGCCGGCCTCCAGGCTCTACATCATACCTGTGTTTCACCAGGCCGGCCTCCAGGTGTTACATCATACCTGTGTTTCACCAGGCCGGCCTCCAGGCTCTACATCATACCTGTGTTTCACCAGGCCGGCCTCCAGGCTCTACATCATACCTGTGTTTCACCAGGCCGGCCTCCAGGTGTTACATCATACCTGTGTTTCACCAGGCCGGCCTCCAGGTGTTACATCATACCTGTGCTTCACCAGGCCGGCCTCCAGGTGTTACATCATACCTGTGTTTCACCAGGCCGGCCTCCAGGCTCTACATCATACCTGTGTTTCACCAGGCCGGCCTCCAGGTGTTACATCATACCTGTGTTTCACCAGGCCGGCCTCCAGGTGTTACATCATACCTGTGTTTCACCAGGCCGGCCTCCAGGTGTTACATCATACCTGTGTTTCACCAGGCCGGCCTCCAGGTGTTACATCATACCTGTGTTTCACCAGGCCGGCCTCCAGGCTCTACATCATACCTGTGTTTCACCAGGCCGGCCTCCAGGCTCTACATCATACCTGTGTTTCACCAGGCCGGCCTCCAGGCTCTACATCATACCTGTGTTTCACCAGGCCGGCCTCCAGGCTCTACATCATACCTGTGTTTCACCAGGCCGGCCTCCAGGCTCTACATCATACCTGTGTTTCACCAGGCCGGCCTCCAGGCTCTACATCATACCTGTGTTTCACCAGGCCGGCCTCCAGGCTCTACATCATACCTGTGTTTCACCAGGCCGGCCTCCAGGCTCTACATCATACCTGTGTTTCACCAGGCCGGCCTCCAGGTGTTACATCATACCTGTGTTTCACCAGGCCGGCCTCCAGGTGTTACATCATACCTGTGTTTCACCAGGCCGGCCTCCAGGCTCTACATCATACCTGTGTTTCACCAGGCCGGCCTCCAGGTGTTACATCATACCTGTGTTTCACCAGGCCGGCCTCCAGGTGTTACATCATACCTGTGTTTCACCAGGCCGGCCTCCAGATGTTACATCATACCTGTGTTTCACCAGGCCGGCCTCCAGGCTCTACATCATACCTGTGTTTCACCAGGCCGGCCTCCAGGCACTACATCATACCTGTGTTTCACCAGGCCGGCCTCCAGGTGTTACATCATACCTGTGTTTCACCAGGCCGGCCTCCAGGTGTTACATCATACCTGTGTTTCACCAGGCCGGCCTCCAGGCTCTACATCATACCTGTGTTTCACCAGGCCGGCCTCCAGGTGTTACATCATACCTGTGTTTCACCAGGCCGGCCTCCAGGTGTTACATCATACCTGTGTTTCACCAGGCCGGCCTCCAGGCTCTACATCATACCTGTGTTTCACCAGGCCGGCCTCCAGGTGTTACATCATACCTGTGTTTCACCAGGCCGGCCTCCAGGCTCTACATCATACCTGTGTTTCACCAGGCCGGCCTCCAGGCTCTACATCATACCTGTGTTTCACCAGGCCGGCCTCCAGGTGTTACATCATACCTGTGTTTCACCAGGCCGGCCTCCAGGTGTTACATCATACCTGTGCTTCACCAGGCCGGCCTCCAGGTGTTACATCATACCTGTGTTTCACCAGGCCGGCCTCCAGGCTCTACATCATACCTGTGTTTCACCAGGCCGGCCTCCAGGTGTTACATCATACCTGTGTTTCACCAGGCCGGCCTCCAGGTGTTACATCATACCTGTGTTTCACCAGGCCGGCCTCCAGGTGTTACATCATACCTGTGTTTCACCAGGCCGGCCTCCAGGTGTTACATCATACCTGTGTTTCACCAGGCCGGCCTCCAGGTGTTACATCATACCTGTGTTTCACCAGGCCGGCCTCCAGGCTCTACATCATACCTGTGTTTCACCAGGCCGGCCTCCAGGCTCTACATCATACCTGTGTTTCACCAGGCCGGCCTCCAGGCTCTACATCATACCTGTGTTTCACCAGGCCGGCCTCCAGGCTCTACATCATACCTGTGTTTCACCAGGCCGGCCTCCAGGTGTTACATCATACCTGTGTTTCACCAGGCCGGCCTCCAGGTGTTACATCATACCTGTGTTTCACCAGGCCGGCCTCCAGGTGTTACATCATACCTGTGTTTCACCAGGCCGGCCTCCAGGCTCTACATCATACCTGTGTTTCACCAGGCCGGCCTCCAGGTGTTACATCATACCTGTTTTTCACCAGGCCGGCCTCCAGGTGTTACATCATACCTGTGTTTCACCAGGCCGGCCTCCAAATCAAATCAAATCAAATCAAATTTATTTATAGGGCCCGACAACACACGTTAATGTCCCCATGGGCCGTACAGGTCTTCTTTAAACAAGTCAAGAAGACAACATAACAATAAGTCAAGAACAGAACAAGAACACCATAGGGTCCAAACATTTTTTAGATGAATGCAAATAAATGAAAGAATGCAAGCACTCCCAGACATACCCCACGCGAAGGTAAGGAAAAACTCACTAAAACCTAACAATAGGGAAAAAAAAAGCTCCACAGGCAATGTGGAGGAGAGAAACCTTAGAAGGGCCGTTCAAGGGGGGATCTCCCTTCTTAGATGTCGGTGATAGTAGTGTTGCAGACGGACAGTTGGTAAGCATGCACGCATGTGTGTGGTGAAACACAGATGAGTGCATGCAATAGCAACTGTACATTTTGAAAAATTAAAGATAGAGCTAATAGCGATAGCAACTGAACATTTTGAAAGATTAAAGATAGAGTTGATAGCGGATCTATTTGAGGCACAGGGGCGGCGCAAGAGGGTCACGTCCTCCCCGTCTTAGTCACGGGACATTCAACACTCCGGTCGTTGCTCAGGGACAGCCGGAGACAGGGGGAAGGGGGGTGGCGCAGAGAGGGTCGCGAACTCCCCGACATCATCGCGGGACATCCGGCACTCCGGTCACCACTACGAGACCTCCGAAGACAGGGGGGCACGCAGAGGGGGTCGCAATCCAGATGTTACATCATACCTGTGTTTCACCAGGCCGGCCTCCAGGCTCTACATCATACCTGTGTTTCACCAGGCCGGCCTCCAGGCACTACATCATACCTGTGTTTCACCAGGCCGGCCTCCAGGTGTTACATCATATCTGTGTTTCACCAGGCCGGCCTCCAGGTGTTACATCATACCTGTGTTTCACCAGGCCGGCCTCCAGGCTCTACATCATACCTGTGTTTCACCAGGCCGGCCTCCAGGTGTTACATCATACCTGTGTTTCACCAGGCCGGCCTCCAGGTGTTACATCATACCTGTGTTTCACCAGGCCGGCCTCCAGGCTCTACATCATACCTGTGTTTCACCAGGCCGGCCTCCAGGTGTTACATCATACCTGTGTTACCAGGCCGGCCTCCAGGTGTTACATCATACCTGTGTTTCACCAGGCCGGCCTCCAGGTGTTACATCATACCTGTGTTTCACCAGGCCGGCCTCCAGGCTCTACATCATACCTGTGTTTCACCAGGCCGGCCTCCAGGTGTTACATCATACCTGTGTTTCACCAGGCCGGCCTCCAGGTGTTACATCATACCTGTGTTTCACCAGGCCGGCCTCCAGATGTTACATCATACCTGTGTTTCACCAGGCCGGCCTCCAGGCTCTACATCATACCTGTGTTTCACCAGGCCGGCCTCCAGGCACTACATCATACCTGTGTTTCACCAGGCCGGCCTCCAGGTGTTACATCATACCTGTGTTTCACCAGGCCGGCCTCCAGGTGTTACATCATACCTGTGTTTCACCAGGCCGGCCTCCAGGCTCTACATCATACCTGTGTTTCACCAGGCCGGCCTCCAGGTGTTACATCATACCTGTGTTTCACCAGGCCGGCCTCCAGGTGTTACATCATACCTGTGTTTCACCAGGCCGGCCTCCAGGCTCTACATCATACCTGTGTTTCACCAGGCCGGCCTCCAGGTGTTACATCATACCTGTGTTTCACCAGGCCGGCCTCCAGGCTCTACATCATACCAGTGTTTCACCAGGCCGGCCTCCAGGTGTTACATCATACCTGTGTTTCACCAGGCCGGCCTCCAGGTGTTACATCATTCCTGTGTTTCACCAGGCCGGCCTCCAGGTGTTACATCATACCTGTGTTTCACCAGGCCGGCCTCCAGGTGTTACATCATACCTGTGTTTCACCAGGCCGGCCTCCAGGCTCTACATCATACCTGTGTTTCACCAGGCCGGCCTCCAGGCTCTACATCATACCTGTGTTTCACCAGGCCGGCCTCCAGGTGTTACATCATACCTGTGTTTCACCAGGCCGGCCTCCAGGTGTTACATCATACCTGTGCTTCACCAGGCCGGCCTCCAGGTGTTACATCATACCTGTGTTTCACCAGGCCGGCCTCCAGGCTCTACATCATACCTGTGTTTCACCAGGCCGGCCTCCAGGCTCTACATCATACCTGTGTTTCACCAGGCCGGCCTCCAGGTGTTACATCATACCTGTGTTTCACCAGGCCGGCCTCCAGGTGTTACATCATACCTGTGTTTCACCAGGCCGGCCTCCAGGTGTTACATCATACCTGTGTTTCACCAGGCCGGCCTCCAGGTGTTACATCATACCTGTGTTTCACCAGGCCGGCCTCCAGGTGTTACATCATACCTGTGTTTCACCAGGCCGGCCTCCAGGCTCTACATCATACCTGTGTTTCACCAGGCCGGCCTCCAGGCTCTACATCATACCTGTGTTTCACCAGGCCGGCCTCCAGGTGTTACATCATACCTGTGTTTCACCAGGCCGGCCTCCAGGCTCTACATCATACCTGTGTTTCACCAGGCCGGCCTCCAGGTGTTACATCATACCTGTGTTTCACCAGGCCGGCCTCCAGGTGTTACATCATACCTGTGTTTCACCAGGCCGGCCTCCAGGCTCTACATCATACCTGTGTTTCACCAGGCCGGCCTCCAGGCTCTACATCATACCTGTGTTTCACCAGGCCGGCCTCCAGGTGTTACATCATACCTGTGTTTCACCAGGCCGGCCTCCAGGCTCTACATCATACCTGTGTTTCACCAGGCCGGCCTCCAGGCTCTACATCATACCTGTGTTTCACCAGGCCGGCCTCCAGGTGTTACATCATACCTGTGTTTCACCAGGCCGGCCTCCAGGGGGCACTACATCATACCTGTGTTTCACCAGGCCGGCCTCCAGGCTCTACATCATACCTGTGTTTCACCAGGCCGGCCTCCAGGTGTTACATCATACCTGTGTTTCACCAGGCCGGCCTCCAGGTGTTACATCATACCTGTGTTTCACCAGGCCGGCCTCCAGGCTCTACATCATACCTGTGTTTCACCAGGCCGGCCTCCAGGTGTTACATCATACCTGTGTTTCACCAGGCCGGCCTCCAGGCTCTACATCATACCTGTGTTTCACCAGGCCGGCCTCCAGGTGTTACATCATACCTGTGTTTCACCAGGCCGGCCTCCAGGCTCTACATCATACCTGTGTTTCACCAGGCCGGCCTCCAGGTGTTACATCATACCTGTGTTTCACCAGGCCGGCCTCCAGGTGTTACATCATACCTGTGTTTCACCAGGCCGGCCTCCAGGCTCTACATCATACCTGTGTTTCACCAGGCCGGCCTCCAGGCTCTACATCATACCTGTGTTTCACCAGGCCGGCCTCCAGGCTCTACATCATACCTGTGTTTCACCAGGCCGGCCTCCAGGCTCTACATCATACCTGTGTTTCACCAGGCCGGCCTCCAGGCTCTACATCATACCTGTGTTTCACCAGGCCGGCCTCCAGGCTCTACATCATACCTGTGTTTCACCAGGCCGGCCTCCAGGTGTTACATCATACCTGTGTTTCACCAGGCCGGCCTCCAGGTGTTACATCATACCTGTGTTTCACCAGGCCGGCCTCCAGGTGTTACATCATACCTGTGTTTCACCAGGCCGGCCTCCAGGTGTTACATCATACATGTGTTTCACCAGGCCGGCCTCCAGGCTCTACATCATACCTGTGTTTCACCAGGCCGGCCTCCAGGTGTTACATCATACCTGTGTTTCACCAGGCCGGCCTCCAGGTGTTACATCATACCTGTGTTTCACCAGGCCGGCCTCCAGGTGTTACATCATACCTGTGTTTCACCAGGCCGGCCTCCAGGTGTTACATCATTCCTGTGTTTCACCAGGCCGGCCTCCAGGTGTTACATCATACCTGTGTTTCACCAGGCCGGCCTCCAGGTGTTACATCATACCTGTGTTTCACCAGGCCGGCCTCCAGGCTCTACATCATACCTGTGTTTCACCAGGCCGGCCTCCAGGCTCTACATCATACCTGTGTTTCACCAGGCCGGCCTCCAGGTGTTACATCATACCTGTGTTTCACCAGGCCGGCCTCCAGGTGTTACATCATACCTGTGTTTCACCAGGCCGGCCTCCAGGTGTTACATCATACCTGTGTTTCACCAGGCCGGCCTCCAGGTGTTACATCATACCTGTGTTTCACCAGGCCGGCCTCCAGGCTCTACATCATACCTGTGTTTCACCAGGCCGGCCTCCAGGTGTTACATCATACCTGTGTTTCACCAGGCCGGCCTCCAGGCTCTACATCATACCTGTGTTTCACCAGGCCGGCCTCCAGGTGTTACATCATACCTGTGTTTCACCAGGCCGGCCTCCAGGTGTTACATCATACCTGTGTTTCACCAGGCCGGCCTCCAGGTGTTACATCATACCTGTGTTTCACCAGGCCGGCCTCCAGGCTCTACATCATACCTGTGTTTCACCAGGCCGGCCTCCAGGTGTTACATCATACCTGTGTTTCACCAGGCCGGCCTCCAGGCTCTACATCATACCTGTGTTTCACCAGGCCGGCCTCCAGGTGTTACATCATACCTGTGTTTCACCAGGCCGGCCTCCAGGGGGCACTACATCATACCTGTGTTTCACCAGGCCGGCCTCCAGGTGTTACATCATACCTGTGTTTCACCAGGCCGGCCTCCAGGGGGCACTACATCATACCTGTGTTTCACCAGGCCGGCCTCCAGGTGTTACATCATACCTGTGTTTCACCAGGCCGGCCTCCAGGCTCTACATCATACCTGTGTTTCACCAGGCCGGCCTCCAGGTGTTACATCATACCTGTGTTTCACCAGGCCGGCCTCCAGGCTCTACATCATACCTGTGTTTCACCAGGCCGGCCTCCAGGGGGCACTACATCACACCTAGCCGTGTTTAGCTCAGAGAGTTCACTTACTTAGGTCGCTTTCACACAGGGGCTGTTTGGTCCGGACTTTCGGACCAGAATTCGATAGTCCGGTTTTTCGGGTCTGTGTGAATGCGCGTCGAACTCGGTTCGCGGACCAAACAGTCGAACTCTGGTCCGCCTGAAAACGTCGGTCTCGGTTCGGCTTCATCGAACCAAACGCGAACCAAATATAGGAAGTGATTATTATTACCACTGCTCGCAGCACTCACTGCAAAACAAGCACACTGCATCTAATCTCTCTCTCTCTCTATCTATCTATATATCTGTGCATCTTGGGAAGGAGGAAGAAAAAACGCGGCTTATTATTATTACCGAGGCGCGCGGCTTATTATATTATTAATAAAACAGCTACTTGTGGGCACTCATAAAAACACTGTGGTCTACAAGTTGTTTAGCGAGAGGATGGTGGTAATGTGCTTCAATAGAACAATGGATCAATGCCATGTCAAAACTCGGCTCCGCTGATCTGGAGGGCTCTGCAGTCCACACAGACACACACACACGCGCGCACACACGGGATCGCAGCCACACACACATTTCCACTGTCCAATAGACAAGCGCCCTTTTCGACCGCGTGACATTGTTCAGAAGGTCTCGGTGCGCTGACAGATTTCTCTATGTGAACGCAGGCGAACCAAATGAAGAATGCAACAATGTTGCAACTTCACCCCCAGAACCGCACCGAGTCCACCAAAACTATATGTGAAAGCGACCTTAGTGTTGGAGCCAAATGTATGATTTTGTTTACTTTGTAAATAATTGTATAGGTCTATAGTCTATATTTCATATATTTCATACATAGCCTATAGAAGCACTTAAAATGCGATAATCTATATAATCACTGTCAGTGCCAAATGTATGGTTTTGAAATTATTATTATTATTATTGTTATCGGTATGAATGAAGTCATGACTTATATACATAATGGGTTTTGTGATCATGTATTGTTGTAATTATTATATTTTTGATAAGCTAATTAGGGAGATGCCAATTGAGATGCATGTGGCTAATTTGGGGAACAGGCATCAGGTGTTTAAAATGGGCTGGCCGTCACACAGCCAGTGTTCTAAGAATGTTTGGTATGTGGCGACAAGGTTTTTTGAGTGTTTTGATTCTACAATATGATTTCGCTGTCAAACGGTAAGATAAACATTTCCTATGGTTCATTGTGGGGATTATTGGAATCCGAAGATTTACATGGAAAATATGAAAGGAAAATAAATGTCATATACAAAATCCGATCTCCCGAGTGCTGCTATCTGAGCGCGTTGTACATGTTTCGCGCTGCGAATGGAAAGCGAGCGGTATCTGACATTTACTACGGATTCAATACTTCCGCGTTGCCGTGTTGTTATGAATGAATGCGCTCCGCCCTCCGCTGAACGGCTGTATCCAACGCGTCACTGCGGTGTGTGTAAAATCATAAAGGGAGGTTTCAATGCACCCAGAAGGACTGCATGAATGAAGTGCATTTAAAACGCGCAACGCGGCTGAAGTAAAATAAAACTGAAACGTTGTGTTGGTGTTTTTGTGAATGGAGAAAATGCCTGATCAATTGAAAGAAGGTGGTTCTGAACAATCGAAGGAAGAGGGTGGAGCTGAGCATGAAGAGAGAGAGTTGGAAAAGAAAAAAGAAAAGCTCAAATGTTTAAAGGCTTCCAGAAGTGCAAGACTGGGTTTAATAACCAAAATGAAAAATGAAATAACACAATTAATGCAAAATGTGTGCAATGTTGAATTGGTGAGATCCAAACTGGAAAATGAACTTCCACGATTGTGCAGTGACCTGGGTACATGCAATGACTTGCTGTGTGAATTACTGACCACAGAGGAGATGCAAAGTGATCAAGTTGACTGGTATGACCCCAAAGTGGAGTCTCTTCTGGAGTACAAGGCTACAGTTAAAAATTGGATTTCTGCTGCTTCCGTTCAGAGTGAATCAAATGTTGTAAAACCACGTGACAGAGTTTCACGGAGGTCAAGGTCAAGATCAAGCATCTCCGGATCATCTCTTGGCTCACTAAAGGTTACTCTGGAATGTAAGGAGGCGGAGCTTATGGCAAGAGCTGACAGGTTGGCACAGCAGCAAGCTATGGAAAGGGAGGAAGCCAAGCTTGAAGCTGACAGGTTGGCACGGCAACAAGCCATGGAAGTGGAGGAAGCCAAGCTTGAAGCCAAGCTGAAGTCAAATCGGAAGCAGTTTGAACTGGAAACGGAAATAGCAGCAAATGCTGCAAAACTGAGTGGCATAAGGAAATATGAGCATTCTGATGTACAACCTGCCACTGCCATGCTCCCACATCCCACCATGCCCCATTTAGAAGATGGGATGAATGACTATCTGGAACATGGACTACTTGATGTAGAAAATGATGGGCTTGTGGATGTGCATGGTCAGGATCTATTTTCAAGCACAAACCTGGAACCTGAGTTCATTCAGCTGCCTCCCCCAACTGTACAGAGAGCAGCTATCAGAGTGGGTAACCCCAATGATAATACAAGCATCCTCAATGTAGTTGGAGCTACTTCCAACTTCCAAATTCTTGTACAGAATACACAAGAAAACACAAACTCCAGTGCACAAGCCACAAAGGCCCAGCCAAGGCAGTTGCCACCCCCATCCAGCAGCTCATCTTCCGGCTCTGGAGGAGATGAAATGAGCAACCTGGTAAACATAATGGAAAAACAAAACGTGATAACCGAAACACTCGTTAAACAGAAGATGTCTTCATTACTGCCACTCAGTATCCCAACATTTAATGGAGATCCTTTAAATTACCAGTTCTTTATCAGAGCATTTGAACATGGTATTGAGAAGAAGACAGAGGACAGTAAGGACAGTCTTTATTTTTTGGTGCAATACACTGTTAACCAACCAAGAGAGCTGGTGCGTAGTTGCCAGTACATGCAACCCGACACAGGATACACAGAGGCAAAAAGATTGTTGAAGCACCATTTCGGAGAGGATTATCAGATCGCCACGGCCTACATCAACAAGGCTCTTGGTTGGTCGTTTATCAAAGCTGAAGACTCAGAAGCTTTAAAGGCCTTCTCAGTATTTCTCAGCAGCTGTCTGAACACAATGGATACGGTGGACTACATGCAAGAAATGGACCACCCAACTAATATGAAAGCTGTTCTCTCCAAGCTCCCGTATAAGTTCAAAGAGAAGTGGAGAGCTATAGCTTGTGACATACAAGAAAGAGAGAAGAGAAAAGCCAAGTTTAAAGACCTGGTGCTGTTCATAGATAAGCAGTCAAGGCTTCTTTCCCACCCTGTGTTTGGTAACCTCAAAGATTCTCATGCCACAACCATTTATACTCCTGCGCCTACTGCATCCAGCACAACCAGCCTAAGGGCCAAACATAGTAAGAGTGGCTTTGCCACCAGTGTAACAACGCCACAGGCAACTACTGAAACAACAACACCAGCAGCAATGCGACCGAAAGACAAAAGGGTTAATCGGCTGCCCAACCGCTGCATGTTTTGTCAGGGAGAGCACACTATTGCCATCTGCCTTAAGATCCTCAAGAAAGCCCACAAGGACAGGCTGGAGTTTCTGAAGACTAAGGGGCTGTGCTTTGGATGTTTGGATCTAGGGCACATGAGTAAGGGTTGTACTCAGAGGCTTACCTGTAAGGAGTGCAAACTAAAACACCCCACAATCTTGCACATCGCTAAGAGGCCACAGCAAACCGAAAAGGCTGTAGCAAGTGCTGCTTCCAGTGTGGACTTGGTGGACAGGGGTAAGGATGGACGGAAGGATACTGGGGCCGGGGAGCCAGAAGGCATCCTAGCAATTGTGCCTGTAAAAGTGAAATCACAGAAGGGTAATAACATCGTAATGACGTATGCGTTCCTAGACACTGGGAGTACCGCAACATTTTGCACTGAAGCACTTTTACAGCAGCTCCAAGTAACCGGCCGAAAGGCAGAAATACTGTTGAAAACGCTAAACAAGGAGGAATCCACTAAAACCTCTGTCGCATGTGACCTGGAAATATGTGGTCTGGAGAGTGATGAGTATGTGCAACTTCCACATGTGTACACTCAGAAGGAGATTCCAGTGCGTAAAGATAACATACCCACCCAAAAGGATGTGAATTCATGGCTGTACCTGAGGGAAGACATCAGGATCCCTCAGATTGATGCAGAAATTGGTCTGCTAATTGGATGCAACGTGCCAAAAGCTCTAGAGCCATTAAGAGTCATTAACAGCCGCGGGAATGGCCCATACGCCGTTAAGACTATCCTGGGTTGGACGGTAAATGGACCGCTAAGGACAATGGATCTATCCCGCACTGGAAAACCTCGTAAGTGCAAACAGAATATCTGTCACAAGAGTGGAGGAATTGCTGCAGCAGCAAGTCAAGCTCGACTTCCCGGAACATGGGCATGAGGAAAGGAAAGAAATGTCCAAAGAAGACCATACGTTTTTGGAGTTAGTCTCCAACTCGGTCACACTGGTGGATGGACATTATACTATTGGGCTCCCACTGAGAGAAGAGCAACTTGAGCTCCCCAACAATCGTGGTGTTGCGGAACAAAGAGCTTTAAACTTAAAGAGAAAGTTTCAAAGGAACAAGAAGTTCTATGAAGACTACAAAGTTTTCATGGCTGATATCATAGCCAAGGGTTTTGCTACCAGGCTGACGCCTGAACAAAGGGTGAAGCAAAACAAGAGGTGTTAGGGTTTGAAACCGACCTCAACAGCACGGCACAGACAGGTAGTTCAGAGTTAGCCAAACACTAGGGCGTATTTATTACAGAATCAAAAATGAGCCAAATAACAAATCAGAATTAACAAAAAGGAGAATGCCTTCGGCAGAGTTGTCTGCGGCTCTGCAGATCCTCCCGGTGTTAGAGGTGGAGAATCGGCGTAGGCGCCGCTGCGGCTCTGCAGATACTCCCAGATCCAACTCGGAGTGGAAATGGAGAGAGAGAGAGAGAGAGTGATCAACAACAGTCCAACAGTACATAGAGGCAGTGCAGTTCAGTCCTCCTTTAGCTGAGTCCAGTATGAAATACAAGTGACTTGATCTTCGGTGTAAACTACACACAAGTTAGCTGCGTCCAGTACAAAACAAAACGGTACTTCTTCAGTGTTATCCAAACACACAATTTAGCTGAGTCCAGTACAAAACAAAAACCGTACTTCTTCAGGGTTATCCAAACACACAAAAACAGAATTATCCAAAAAGGTTTGTTTCCAAAAACTCACCAAAGCGCAAACGCGTAAAGCGGGCAACGAGGCACAGCTCCAAAACGGATGATCAAGATATACACCAGCGGCGATCAAAAGATGTCCTCGAGGGAAAGTAGACGAGGCACAACAACGGGGGGAGACAGGCAGTAGCAGTAGTAATCAAAACGACCCGACAACGATTGATAGAAGTATATGAAGTATACTATATGAAGTATATGAAGCCTCTGGAGCGCTAATTACAAACTACAACAGGTGCGTGATGGAAATTGGTAATCGCTCCTGAAGCGTGTGGCGGGGAATGGACCAATCATCACAGTACCTTGAAGAAGCGTGTGGCGGGGAATGGGCCAATCCTCACAGAATCCTCACAGTACCCCCCCCTCCACGGGAGCCACCCGGCGACCCACCCGGCCCCGGCCTGCCCGGATGGGACCGAAGGAAGCCGGTGATCAGGGGCACTGGAGAGGGGGACAGAGACAGAGGCCCGGAGAGGGGGACCGGAGACGGGGACAGAGGACCGGTGAGGGAGGCTGGAGACGGGGACAGGGACCCGGTGAGGGGGGCCGGAGACAGGGACAGGGAACCGGCGAGGGATGCCGGAGACGGAGACAGGGGCCCGGTGAGGGGGCTGGAGACAGGGACACAAGGGGAACCCCGGGGCGAAGGACTGGACGCCGCCTGAAGACACTGGGCATGACAGGAGGGGCTCCACCCCCTGATGGTGCCGGAGGACCAGGCGATGTGGGGCTCATGCAGCGCGAGCCAGGGCCGACCCAGGACTACGGGGACAAGAGGGGATCTGGTAACAAAAAACGGGAGTCTCTCAACGTGGTTACCAGCAACGGTGAGGAGGACAGGACAGGTGCGTTGAGTGATGTCAGCCAGGCGGCGATGATCCAGCGCGAAGACCTCCAAGGGCCTCTCGAGGTCCTCAAGTGGAATGTTGGCCCGGGTGGCAAACTCAACGTCCAGGAAACTCCCATCAGCACCAGAGTCAATGAGTGCACCCACCGTCGCCCGCTGGTCCGCCCAGGCTAGGGTGATGCTCGTCAGACGGTTAGGTGGTGCACGGGTGTGGGAACAGGAAAAACGGCTCACCAGGATCTGCCGGGGTCCCGGCGAGCCTGGTCTTCTTGTCCGGGTAGGGCAATTGGAGACACGGTGTCCATCCCGGCCGCAGTAGAGGCAAAGGCCGGACCTGAGCCTGGACTCCCGTTCGGCCGGGCTAAGGCGGGTGCGTCCCAGCTGCATGGGTTCCTCCTCGGTCACAGCTCGGGAGGGAAAAAACCCACCAGTCACGGAGGGGGCAGGACGGTCAGCAGAACGGTCACGAGGACGGGGGGTCTGGGGAACGTCTGGGGGTCCCAGTCGTGCTCGCTCACGCCTTCTCTCCCGGAGGCGTCCGTCGATGCGGATAGCGAGGCTGATTAGGCCCTCGAGAGAATCGGGCTCCTCTTGGGTCGCGAGCTGGTCCCTTACTGCGTCGTTGAGCCCCCTCAGGAAGGTGAGACGAAGCGCTTGATCGTTCCAACCGCTCTCCGTTGCGGCCAGTCTGAACTCCAGCGCGTAGTCTCTGACACTGCCACTGCCCTGCCGGAAGGTGCCCAACCGAGCTCCTGGGTCCTGGCCACGAGATGGGTGGTGGAAAACCCTTCGGAGCTCTGCCACGAAGTCTGGGTAGGAGAAACAAAAATCGGCCCTCATAGACCAGGAAGCAGTGACCCACTGTGCTGCTCGGCCCGTGAGCAGGTTAGTCATGTAGGCTACTCGGGCTCCCTCTGATGAAAATCGGCTGGGTTGATGAAGGAAAACCAACTCACACTGCATGATGAATGTGGCACAATCCTCGAAGTTAACCTCGAACAGAAGTGGTTCGGAGAGACGGGGCTCCCGAGGTGCGAGGTCTGCCGAGGCTGCGGGTGGTGATCTGGCTGAGACTCCTGGGACAGGTGGGTTTAAAAGCAGAGTGTTTAATGCTGTACTGAGAGCCTGTAGCTGGTGCAGAATAACAGCCTGCTGATACCCCTGGGTAGTCTGCTGGGTGGCCAGAGTGTCAAGGGCATCCAGAATAAGCTGGACCTCGGCCCGGAGGTCCTGTAAAGCAGCCGCAGCCGCACCCAACTGTTGGGTGTGGTCGTTGACCAACTCGATCTGGACCGCCAACGCTGCCCTAACCCTGTCTGTGTCGGCTTAACAAAAAGGAGAATGCCTTCGGCAGAGTTGTCTGCGGCTCTGCAGATCCTCCCGGTGTTAGCGGTGGGGAATCGGCGTAGGCGCCGCTGCGGCTCTGCAGATACTCCCAGATCCAACTCGGAGTGGAAACGGAGAGAGAGTGATCAACAACAGTCCAACAGTACACAGAGGCAGTGCAGTTCAGTCCTCCTTTAGCTGAGTCCAGTATGAAATACAAGTGACTTGATCTTCGGTGTAAACTACACACAAGTTAGCTGAGTCCAGTACAAAACAAAACGGTACTTCTTCAGTGTTATCCAAACACACAATTTAGCTGAGTCCAGTACAAAACAAAAACGGTACTTCTTCAGTACAAAAACAGAATTATCCAAAAAGGTTTGTTTCCAAAAACTCACCAAAGCGCAAACGCGTAAAGCGGGCAACGAGGCACAGCTCCAAAACGGATGATCAAGATATATACCAGCGGCGATCCAAAGATGTCCTGGAGGGAAAGTAGACGAGGTACAACAACGGGGGGAGACAGGCAGTAGCAGTAGTAATCAAAACGACCCAACAACAATTGATAGAAAGCCCGAGTATATGAAGCCTCTGGAGCGCTAATTACAAACTACAACAGGTGCGTGATGGAAATTGGTAATCGCTCCTGAAGCGTGTGTCAGGGAATGGACCAATCATCACAGTACCTTGAAGAAGCGTGTGGCGGGGAATGGGCCAATCCTCACAGAATCCTCACAAGAGGAGTTGGTATATTCCACACCACGGAGTATACCACCCAAAGAAGCCGAGATTGAGAGTGGTATTGGATTGCGGAGCAACCTATCGAGGTACATCTCTAAATGCACAACTGCTCCAGGGACCAGACTTGACCAACAGTCTTACAGGCGTCCTTACAAGGTTTCGGCAGAAACGTGTCGCCTTCATGGCCGACATAGAAGCCATGTTTCATCAGGTCAAGGTGCCAGAGGTTGACTCAGATCTTCTCAAGTTTCTGTGGTGGCCCGATGGGAACCTGGACAGCGAGCTAGAGGAGTACAAGATGGTTGTGCATATTTTTGGTGCCACCTCCTCCCCCAGTTGCGCAAACTTTGCCTTGCGGCAGTGTGCAAAAGACAACGTGGATAAGTTCAGCACTGAAGCAGTCTGTTCCGTCATGAAGAATTTCTATGTGGACGACTGCCTGAAGTCAGTGGAGGACGAACCAAAGGCACTGCAAGTTGCTCACGAACTCATAGCCATTTGTGATACAGGTGGTTTCAAGCTGAATAAGTGGGTTAGTAACAGCAGAACCCTACTCCTTTCCCTACCTGAGGAGAGTCGCTCAAAGGAAGTCAGAGATCTGGATCTGGATCTAGATAACCACATCTTACCTGTGGAAAGAGCCCTAGGCGTACAGTGGTGTACCGAAACGGATTCATTTGAATTCAAGATCAACCTACCAGACAAACCGCTTACCAGGCGAGGCATGTTGTCAACGGTGAGCTCCATCTACGATCCGTTGGGCATGTTGGCCCCCGTCATCCTCCCTGGAAGGCAAATCCTGCAAAGGCTAACTGGAATGAAGCTCAGTTGGGATGAAAAGATCCCTGTGGAGTTCGAGCAGCAGTGGTCCAGGTGGTTGAGTGACCTTGATTTGCTGAGAGGCTTCAAGGTCAAAAGATGCATCACGCCTATAGGCTTCGGCCATCCGGTCTCCGCACGGTTGCATCACTTTGGGGACGCAAGCGAAACAGGATACGGTACCGTCTCGTACCTAAGATTGATGAACAGTGACGGTACAGTTCACTGTTCTATCCTCATGGGCAAGGCCAGGGTGGCTCCACTCAAGCCTGTGACAATCCCAAGAATGGAGCTTACGGCTGCCACCGTAGCGGTTCGTATGGATCGGATGATGCGAGAAGAGCTTCAACTTTCACTTGAACCATCTGTCTTTTGGACAGACAGCACATCCGTCCTAAAGTACATTAAGAATGAGGCTTTAAGGTTTCAGACCTTCGTCGCTAACAGAATTGCTGTTATAAGAGCGTCCTCAAAGCCTTCCCAGTGGAGGTTTGTGAATGGCAACACGAACCCTGCGGACTGTGCCTCAAGAGGCACCTCCGCAACTCGCTTTCTCAAGGACGAAGCATGGTTGGCAGGGCCAGAGTTCCTTCATTTCCCTGAATCTCACTGGCCCCAAGAGCCGGATCTACCTCTCACCGTCAGTGACCTGGAGGTGAAAGTACTTTCGGTACAAGTTACCACCAGAAAGGATGGGACCATTGGAGAGGATGGTGAAAGCACAGTCAACAAGTTGCTCACTCACTACTCTGAATGGCATCACCTAAAGAAATCTGCTGCTTGGATCCTGCGCATCAAGTCTGTGCTGAAAGCACAAGCGACAAAAGGCCCAACTGACAAGAAGGCAAAAGACAAGAAAGGACCCCTCTCAGCTGAGGATCTACAGCAAGCAGAAACCGCGATAATCCAGTTTTGTCAGTCTACTTCATATAAGGAGGAGATGACCGCGCTGAAGAAGGGACTTTCAGTAAAGAAGAACAGTCACCTCAATAAGCTCTCCCCTGTTCTCCAGGACGACTTGATGAGAGTGGGTGGTCGGCTGGTGAAATCAGCTATACCGTTGGAAGCCAAGCATCCGCTTATCCTACCCCCGAACCATCACATGACTCAACTGGTCTGCAGACACGTTCATGAGAACGTAGGACATAGTGGAAGGAGTCACACCCTCTCTCGACTCCGGCAGAAATATTGGATTCCTGGAGGAAATGCCGCCATCCGAAAGGTCATCTCGAAATGTGTGACCTGCAGGAGACTCAGTCAAGTGAGGGGTGAACAGTTAATGGCAGACTTGCCAGAAGAAAGAGTCACTCCTGAGGATCCGCCCTTCACAAATGTGGGTGTCGATTTCTTCGGCCCATTTGAGGTGAAGCAAAGAAGATCCACAGTGAAGCTATACGGTGTGGTTTTCACCTGCCTCAACATCAGAGCAGTGCACTTGGAGCTAGCTCAAAGTCTCGACGCCACCTCATGCATTAACGCCATCAGGAGGTTTGTGGCAAGAAGAGGCACCGTGAAGATCATGAGGTCAGACAATGGGACAAACCTGGTTAGAGCTGAGAAGGAGCTGCGAGAAGCTATCGAAGGTTTAAACCACACAACGATCCAGCACACCCTGCTGACTAAAGGGATACAGTGGATATTTAACCCACCAACAGGATCCCATCATGGAGGAATCTGGGAAAGGCAAATAAGAACTGTCCGACGCATTCTCAGTGCCCTCACACAGCAGCAGAGGCTTGATGAGGAAGGGCTCACCACTCTTTTGTGCGAGGTGGAGGCTATCATAAATGATCGGCCCATCACTACCGCTTCCAACGATGCTGGAGACCTAGAGCCACTAACACCTAACCACCTCCTCCTGCTCAAGACCAAACCTTACCTTCCTCCCGGCACATTTGATCCAAGCGACGGCTATGGGAAAAGAAGGTGGCGTCAAGTTCAGTACATGGCGGACTTGTTCTGGAAGAGATGGTTAAAAGAGTACTTGCCAGAGCTGCAGAAACGTCAGAAATGGACCAAGAAAAGAAGAAACAGAAGGAGACGTGGTCCTCATCATCGATGACACCTCCCCAAGAAACTCTTGGTTAATGGGCCAAGTAACTCAAGTCCTACCGGATGCAAGAGGATTCGTGCGGCAAGTGCTGGTTAGGACAAAGACTAGCACACTTCGCCGGCCAATCTCAAAGCTGGTTCTGCTGGTAGAGGCTCAAGATGAACCACAGCCTGCATCCACCCCCCTCTCCTTACCCTAAGACGGCCCTTATCCTAACCTCCCTTTGAAGATATGCACTCTCCCCCCCCCCTCCCCCACGCCCCCAAGAAGACACGCTACCCCCTCCCTTTACACACGCACACATTACACGCATCGACTATACACACAACTATTTCGTAGATGAACTGTGCGCTATGTTTTTCACATTCACGCTACGCTCAAGGAGCAGAAGATTGGACAGTGTGCAATGTGACGCAGACTTTGTAAAACAAAGAAGTATTGTGTTGGCTCCGTTAAGCATGTTTTTGGTAATTGCCATGTAAGGTTCCACGACAATTAGGGGCCGGTTTGTTGGAGCCAAATGTATGATTTTGTTTACTTTGTAAATAATTGTATAGGTCTATAGTCTATATTTCATATATTTCATACATAGCCTATAGAAACACTTAAAATGCGATAATCTATATAATCACTGTTAGTGCCAAATGTATGGTTTTGAAATTATTATTATTATTGTTATCGGTATGAATGAAGTCATGACTTATATACATAATGGGTTTTGTGATCATGTATTGTTGTAATTATTATATTTTTGATAAGCTAATTAGGGAGATGCCAATTGAGATGCATGTGGCTAATTTGGGGGAATGAATGAATGAATGAATGAATGAATGAATGAATGAATGAATGAATGAATGAATGAATGAATGAATGAATGAAAACTTTATTTAACAGATTGCAGAATGGGTACAATACAGTACGGCTCAATACATACAATTGTTAAGGGGATGCAGACCTGAGAAAGACGTTTGTCTTGTTTCCATCAGGGTCCCCCATTTTCAATTCATATAGACATTTATGACATACATAACATACATGACATTTATGGCATAGGGACATATAGGTATTTAGTACTGATACATTTGTGACATAGGCGGTATTCAAATATACAGTACTGTTACCCCTAGATCCTGACAGAGTATATACATATGATGGGGAGGGGACTGTACATTAGGAGGGGGTGGGTGGGTGGGAGGGGAATATACATACGGCGGGGAGGGAATATATACATGCGGTGGGGAGGAGACTGTCTATTAGGAGGTGGTGGGGGTTTTGGGCCAGTTTCGAATTGCAGCCTCCCGTAGGTGCTCTTTAAGGGCGGTTTTGAATGTGGGCAGGGATTCACATTCCTTTACAGCTTTGGGTAGGGCGTTCCACATTGTTGTGGCATAATTGCGAAACGTGTTTAGTTCCTTGTTTGAGCCGAATCTGGGTTTAACATGATTTGTTGAGCTTCCTCTGGTGTAGTGGTTGTGGTATTCACTGACCTTTGGGAAGTATTTTGACATGTACATGGGCACCCCGGTCGTATAGTGTATCTTGTAGACCAGGCCCATTGCAAGTTGCTGTACTCTGTCGTCTACTCTAAGCCATCCTAGGTTGGCAAAGTGGGCAGGGGTGAGGTGGGTTCTGGGGTTCAGGTCAAGTAGTAGTCTGACCAGTTTGTTTTGTGATGTTTGTAATTTTGTTTTAAGCGCCTTTGAGGTGCTTTGGTACCATGAGGTGCACGCATAGTCATAGTACCCTTGAATGAGTGCTCCTGCCAGAGTCCTCAGGGTATTCTTGTTTAGCAGAGAGGAGATCCGGTACAAGAATCTAGTTCGTTGGTTGACTTTTTTTATTACATTGGATGCCATTTTGTCACAGGAAAGATTTGCCTCTAGGATGGAACCCAGGTAGGTAATTTCGTCTTTCCTTGTGACAATATTGTCACCCACTGTAACTGAGAAGCCGTCGGTCTTGCTGAGTTTGTTATTTGAACCGAAGAGAATGGACTCTGTTTTGCCCATGTGTAATGATAGTTTGTTATCAGCGAGCCATATGCAGATTTTGCCTAGTTCTGTGCTGAGGGTTTTTTCAACCTGCAATTTGTTCTTGTCAGAGACCAGCAGGGCTGAGTCGTCCGCAAACAGGAACAAGTTGCAGTCACAGGCTGACGACATGTCATTTGCATAAATTAGGAAGAGTAGCGGTCCTAGTATGCTTCCTTGTGGAACACCACAGCTCACTGTGAGGGGGGGGGATAGAGTACCGTTTACCTCTACCATCTGTTCTCTCCCCTCCAGGTAGGATTGCATCCAGCTCACTGATAGGCTATCAAAACCAATTGCTTTTAGCTTGTCCATTAGAATGGAGTGATTGACAGTGTCGAAGGCCTTTTGTAGGTCCAGCATGACCATGCCGCAGTATTTGCCAGCGTCCACCTCTTGTTTGATGTGGTCGTTCAAATAGAGGAGGCATGTGTCAGTGGAGTGGGACGTTCTGAAGCCAGATTGGAATTCGTAGATTAGGTTTTTTTCCGGCAGGTACTTTTCGACCTGTTCGTAGACTATTTTCTCCATGACTTTCGAGATGGAAGTAAGAATAGAAACAGGGCGGTAGTTGCCTGGGTCTAATTTGCTGCCCTTTTTGTGTAGAGGGGTCACTCTCGCAATTTTGAAGTCCTTGGGGACGTGCCCCTGTTTTATAGAGAGGTTTATTATGTGTGTGATGACTGGGGTGATGGCGGCTGCTGCGTCTCTGAGGAATTTGGAGGGGATGTTGTCATGGCCAGTGGCCTTGTTAGGTTGGAGGGCGCTCAATCTTTTGAGTACCTCATCGGTTGTTACCATTTCAAGTTTGAAGTCGTCTTTGTGGACCCCTAGGTTTTTGTAGTATGCTACTATGTGTTCTACCCCATAATGCCCTGAGTGGGAGGGTAGTTTGTTTACCAGTGTTGTGGCTATGTTTGTGAAGAAGATGTTTAAGTAATTGGCTACATCCAGCTTGTCTGTGATGAGCGTGTTGTCCGTCTTTATGTTTATGTTTGAGAATCTGGTTTTAAGTTTTTTACTGCAGCCTAGTTGATTATTGAGTAATTTCCAAAGTTCGCGGGGTTTGTTTTTGTTTTCCTCAGTTTTGTCGTTGATGAAATTTCTTTTTGCGGTTCTGATCATGGTGTTTACGTCATTTCTTAGTCTGTTTCTTTGGATTTTTAGTTCAACCACGTGGGCTTGGAGTTCACTGTTTGAGCTTTTGGAAAGCTTTGTCTGACTTTTATGAAGTTCAGAGCATTTTTTGTCTCTGGTTTTCATAGCGGCCAGTATTTCAGTGTGCATCCATGCCTCAGCGCGATTTTTAACCCTGGTGGTTCTTATCGGTGCCATGTTGTTGAGTATTGCTGTGAATTTGGTTTTGAATCCAAGCCATGTTTCTTCAACCTGTGTACCACTGAGCTCATCTGACCAGTCCAAGCTCCCCAGTTCTAGGTTAAAGGCCTCTCTAGAGTAAGTTTTGAGGTCTCTAGATGTGACTGTTTTGTGACAGCCGGCCTTCTGTTTTAGCTTTTTGCGGGTACAGAAAATCATATAATGATCACTTAACCCGCATGCTATCACCCCTTTACTGGAGATCATGGACTTGTCAGAGGTCAAAATGAGGTCAATGGTGGTTTGTGTCGAATCGCATACCCTTGTGGGTTGTGTGATTAGCTGGCTGAAACCGTGCAGGTCAGAAAATCTACTGAAGGCCTTGAAGACGGGTGCTGATTTACGCAGCATATCCGTGTTCCAGTCCCCAATAAGAATTTTTTCTACCCCCTCCACCCCAGCTAAACACCCATCAAGTGTGTCATAAAACCCACTCTGTTCTGGTGGTCTATAGATTGTGCCTACTAGTACCGGTTTCGCCCTGTCTAATAAGATTTCAATCCAAACAGTTTCAATTTCATCATGGTTAAGGTCAGTACGGTTGATGTATTTGGTATCCTTGTGTATATACACACAGACGCCACCTCCATACTGGTTCCTATCCCTCCTGACTATTGAGTAGTTTTCAATTTCAATCTCTGGATCCTGTACAGATGAGTCTAATTTTGTTTCTGTGAAACACAATATGTTAGCCTTACCGTTTAAAAACAACTGTTTGATTTCAGCCAGTTTCGGTCTCAGGCTATTTGTATTCAGATGAAATATGTGAAGTCCATTTTTGCTTGTAATAAGTTTGATGTCGTCACAGTTGAGGTAACTCTGTTCAATTGTGTCCTGTCCTGTGGTGGGGGGAGGGGGGGCGTTGTTGCTGTTTGTGCCGTGGGTGGGGAGGGGGGGGAGGGGTGATGCTTTGTCCTTTGCTGGTGTCTGTATTCCTTTGTGTGAAAGCCCGCGATGTGGGGGGGGGGGCTGGTTGATTACAGATATGTCTGATTGTACTCCATTGTGGGGGAGGGGGGGTGCCTTTTGTCCTGGCCTCGGCCCGGGTAGACTTGCTGGCATGGCGGCCTTGGCGGGGCCAGCCAAGCTAACCGTCGGGTCCTTGGTGGTCTCGATGTCCCGCGCCGCTCTCCCTTTAGCCACTCGCCGAGTCCGCTGGGGCTTCTGTGAGGGTATGTCGCCGCTTGCTGGTCGGCTGGTGCAACTGCTGGCTGAAGCGTCAATTGCGTGGATGCTGTTGATCTCCGGCGCCGGTGTGAGGAGCGATGCCTCGCTGTTTTGTCCCCGCGACGTGCTGGGCGCCTCGGTTGTGAACCCCGGTTCCTTCCCTCTCGCTGTGGCCTCTCGTGGGTTCTTTTGCAGGGGTGGCAGAGGAGGAATGTTGCCGTTGATCATGTCGTTAGCCGCAGTATGTGTGGGTAGCCGTTGATCTGTTGTGCTGGCTGCTGCTTCTTGGATCAGCAGATTTGACTGTAGTCTCTGGTTCCGTGTCATTACGGGACCAGGGTTCTGATGAATGTCACCCGACATGAGCAGGTATAATAAAAACATTGATCTCTTATTACACTTGCCTGCCGGGGGTAATTTCTTTCGTTCCGGATTTGCAGTAAGTACTGTGTGGATGGTCGTGGCTCCGAAGGCTGGATGTTTCCTCTCCGTGCCCGTTAACAAATAGAAGTCGCAATGGGACTGCTGTTTTACGTTTTCGCTATCCTCCACTTCTGTCTGGAGTTGCTGCTTGAGTTGTGAATTCAGGTACAAATCCGTAATCCACAGGAGGGAAAGTAGAAAATGCGCAAAGTACTTTGTTGTTGTTGCTCTGTTGCGTTGGTTACGGGAGCTACGTAAAATGCGACCGTCCATGTTGAAGCCGGATGCTCTTTAACAGGCATCAGGTGTTTAAAATGGGCTGGCCGTCACACAGCCAGTGTTCTAAGAATGTTTGGTATGTGGCGACACGGTTTTTTGACCGCTGCAGAGCAGCCTATGTTTTGAGTGTTTTGATTCTACAATATGATTTCGCCGTCAAACGGTAAGATAAACATTTCCTATGGTTCATTGTGGGGATTATTGGATTTCCGAAGATTTACATGGAAAATATGAAAGGAAAATAAATGTCATATACAAAATCCGATCTCCAGAGTGCTGCTATCTGAGCGCGTCAACCAAGCGCATACCAGTAGAACCAGAAGATGCATTTACGTTGTATAAGGATTGCATCTTTACTTCGTATAGTATGTTCAGCGTCTACCTTAATATGCAAGTAACGCGCTGAAGGCCCTAGGCAGCGATGCAGTGTGGAAATGCGTTTTGTTTTTCTTCAGAATAGTGTTTGCATCAAATGGTAAATGGACTGTATTTATATATAGCGCTTTTGTCCAAAGCACTTTACAGCTTGTGTCTCGAGATCAGCCGTTCACTCACAGCGAGGGCGGAGGCGGCCATGCAAGGCGCCGACCTGCTCATCAGGAGCAGTTGTTAAGTGTCTTGCTCAAGGACACTTCAAACCGGAAAATATTACCAGACAACCTTCGAACACCACCAACCCCTCATCAACTTGTATCAATCTGATTGATTGATTGATTGATTGATTGATTGATTGATTGATTGATTGATTGATTGATTGATTGATTGAAAACGTTATTAACAGATTACATAATGGGTACAGTACAGTACAGCTCAATACACACAATTGTTAAGGGGATGCAGACCAGAGACTTTCGTCTCGTTTACATCAGGGTCCCCCATTTTAAATTCATCATAACATGACACACATGACATACAGATAGACAGTACTGTTACATGTATACATTTATGACATACCAGATTTGCAAATACGGTACTGTTTGTGATACAAAAAGAGTCCAGAAAAGAGAGTATATACATTTGACGTAGAAACTGTACATTGCAGGTGGTTGGGTGGGTGGGGTGGGGGGGGGGGGTTGGGTTGGGTAGGAGGGGTGGGTGGGGGACACTGTACAACCGTACAAGCAAAACTGTACATTGGAATATTGACAGAACCATACTAGGTAATTTACTGTACATTGGAGGGGGTGGGGTTAGGACATTTACAGGGGCCAGTTTCGAATTGCAGTCTCACGTAGGTGTTCTTTGAGAGTGGTTTTGAAAGTGGGTAGTGATTCACATTCCTTTACATTGATGTGGCATAATTGCGAAACGTGTTTAGTCCCTTGTTTGAGCCGAATCTGGGTTTAACATGATTTGTGGAGCTCCCTCTGGTGTTGTGGTCGTGGTATTCACTGACCTTTGGGAAGTATTTTGACATGTACATGGGTACCTTGGTGGTGTAGTGTATTCTGTAGACCAGGCCCATTGCAAGTTGCTGTACTCTGTCGTCTACTCTAAGCCATCCTAGGTTGTCAAAGTGATAATTGCGGTGATGATTAGCGGAGCTAATGATGCTAATGATGGAGCATCGCCGTCGGTTGTGTGATAGTAAAGGGCTAACCTTCTGTATTGTCACAGTGAAAGGGTTAACCGGCTGTCGTGTGGCAGTGAAAGGGTTAAAGGACAGTAGGGTGTTGACAGTCCGGATGAGACTTAGGACCCCATCGACAAACCAAGACCTTATCATATATGAGCTCCATTTCAACAGGCCCCTCCACCGATACCGACCTATCAAAAATAGACTGCAAACCAAAATCAATTTGAGAACTAAGCTCACTGCGCTCAACAGGACAGAACACAGAAAAACAAAAACCATAGATCTCTGATACCACCACAGCGCCCATATCCATCCCACCTGGCACTGGCAGTTCAGGATACTGCAAACCGTGAACATCCAGAGTAGGATGTACCGCCTCAGGTACAGCCCCACCGTCCCTGGAACATGGCAATACATCAGTCACAAAAGCGTCTGGAACACCATCTAAAATGGCGTCACATAAAATAACATTGTCCTGATGGCGGCTCCTGCTCCACAGGACACAGGTAACTAGGTTGACTATCACACCTAGTGCATGGCAGAGAATCAGTGTGGACACGTGAATCAATGTCAGAATCATCAACTGACATACTGGGACCATCCCTGCCCACAAGTGAAACATCAGGGGCAATAGAGCTACTGTGGGAAGGCTGGCAGCCTAAGTCAGGCCTAGTAGCCTCTTCAACTAGAACGGTGTCACATGAATCAACAGCATCTCTCATAGCATCCTTCCCACACTCATCCTCCAATTCGTCCGTGGCCTCAGCCACCGTACAGGCTGGGAAGACCTTGAGACACTGCGCTGCCAGATCATCTCCTGCCACATGCCTCTCCGGCACGCATGTCAACTCTGGTTTCACCACCGGGCCTAACACAAAGGCACAATCAAGAGAATCATTATGCAGAGGTACATCCACAGTGTGCTTTCCAAAATTCTCAACAGGTACACTTTTCAATTCAACAAAGAATGTGTCACTAAGTGTAATGTCCCAAGTCGAAGTATCAACAACATCACTTTTGTCCTTTGACATTGCCCGTGTCACAGCACACACAGGGAACACTCCTGGATGTTTCTGTGCCAGCTCATTAGGGACCTCAGAAACCACAGGAATGGGAGTTACAACTGGAGTAGCCAACACTTTGTCACCAGCCAAATCATTCCCTAGAATGAAGGACACCCCTCTTATGGGAATGTGAGAACATACCCCCACAACAACATTGCCTGATGCTAAGGCAGAATTGAGTGTGACCTCATGCAAAGGTGCATCCACAAATCCACCTCCAAAGCCACGAACAACGACACCGGAATGCAAAGAAGACTTTTCTGAAAACGGCAAAATCCCCTCCAGAATGAGGGACTGAAAAGCAGCGGTATCTCTCCAAATTGTTATAGCCTGTTTGGACTCTAGTGCATTAGTAAGGGAAACAAATCCATCCATCATAAATCTTGAGGAACCCTCGAGCTCTTTGTCCACACGTGTGATACTTTCCCCATCACCCTCTAACGTTGGCATAGGTGTTCTGCATATGGTTTCTACCAGAGCCACCATTCTGACATTTTTCTGTTCAAGCACCGGGCACCCAGCAACGATATGACCAGGCTCTTTACAGTAGAAACATATAATCCCTTCTGGGAATGCACCAGCAGAACCACCCCGCCTAGGAGGTGAAGTTAACTGACCAGCAGACACAGGTTTTGGGAAACGGCCCCCCTGAACAGGATGCCTATCCCTGGACTCAACACGGTAGTCCTCCACAAAAACGGACTTGTGTGTCAACACAAACTCATCAGCGAAGACAGCAGCGTCACCTATCTTCGATACCCTACGCTCGTTTAGATGAGTGGAAACGGTATCAGGAACACATCTTTTAAATTCCTCTAGGAGAATCAACTCTCTAAGCTGCTCTCTTGACTCTGCTTTCGGAGAGGTGCACCACCTGTCAAACAGGTTCTCCTTCTCTCTTCCAAATTCAACATACGACTGTCCCTCCGACCTGCGATAACCTCTAAAACGCTGACGATAGGCCTCGGGGACTAACTCATAAGCCCTCAATATGGAAGCTTTAACAAGCTCATAGTCAGCACTTTGTTCAAGGGACAGAGCAGTATAGGCTTCTTGCGCCTTACCAATAAGAACACACTGCAGCAGCAGCGTCCAGGCCGTATCAGGCCACTTCAACGTGGTTGCCACCCGTTCAAAAAGGGGAAAATACTTTTCCACATCCTTCTCAACAAAAGGAGGCACCATCCTAATATTTTTGCCGACATCAAAACCGAAACGCGACTCTGACTGCAGAGCCCCCGCCTGCAAGGCAGCATGCTTAAATTCAAGCTCCTTCTGCGCACGCTCGTGCTCCAGCAACATGTGTTTCTCCTTAAGCTCACGCTCCTCTTTCCTCTCCTCTCTCTCCTTAAGCTCACGCTCATGCTCACGCTCCTCTCTCCTCTCCTTAAGCTCACGCTCCTTAAGCTCATGCTCACGCTCACGCTCCTCTCTCCTCTCCTTAAGCTCACGCTCCTTAAGCTCACGCTCATGCTCACGCTCCTCTCTCCTCTCCTCACGCTCTTGTAGCAGCTGTCTTTCCTTAAACTCCAACTCTCTAAGCCTCCACTCACCCTCCGCACCAGATAGCAGCGGAGACGCGTCAGACAAAGTAGGCACCTCCACCCTCGCCGCAAGCACCTGCGCCCTAACGAGCAAAACCCTCAAAGCAGTCAAGGCAGTTGGTTTCAAACGTTTCTCACTGGGAGTAAGCTCTACCTTGTAGTGCACAGCAAGCTCCAGAAGCTGTTCTTTGGAAAACCTCTCCAACATGTCATGCAAAGGCCGATCAACAAAATCCTTAATGGAAGCCATCTCCACTGCACCAGCGCCACAACCTGCTCACTTTAGAGTCACCAAAAACACCCTAGCATACACACAAATGACCTGAGACCCACTGAAGAACCACGAAGAACCACTGAAGAACCACTAAAGAGCCATTAACGAACCACTGAAGAACCACCAAAGAACCACTGAAGAAACACTACAGAACCACTGAAGAACCACTGAAGAACCATAAAGAATGCTAATGCCAATACCAATAACCATAAGGAGACGCGGTGGAAATGTGTGCTCTACAGAGCACACCTTTCTAGTTTGCAAAAAAAAAAAAAAAAAACACCCTGAAATAAATAGATGTGTCATACGCGCAGGAGGTCAGGTGCTAACAGCTAGGCTATCCAAATACTCAAAACAAACAAAATAAATACAACAAACAAATTCAAAAAGGTGCCCCTTATAACCTGATATGACTACTTACGCTTCTACATCTAAACTGCAGTCAACACGGCCCACCACATGTCTACGCTAAAAAAAACACTATATCAGGCCCTACCACACTACCTGTGTTTTCTGGACCCCTATTCTACCTACCCTTAAGCTAATGCCCTGTAGACCTAACCCTCTTCAACCACACCTGCTACCAGCCAAAGATCATATTGACCATCCACCCGTCAAGTATATGGTATGGTATAAGACGTAGAAGTAGATGGTGCTAATCATTTCTCTGACTGCCCCAGGAGTATGTGGTGCACAGGAAGCTAACAAACAACCAGAAAATAATGTCCCTATCTACATGTGGTGTGCACTAAACTATATATTTTAACAGGCCATTAACAAGGCCATTCACAGGAGGGTGTGTAGTCTACAGTATATACCATATAACTCTGTATGATAGCCATGTACAATATTATATATACTGTATATATAAGCTAGCCTTGCTTATTACGAATTAATGGAAGCAGATACCGACCACTAGCCAAGCTGTTGGTCAAAAACACCTATCATATCTATCTTCTCGGCGACTCTGGAGAAGACGGTGAGCGCATTTCCCATAATGTCGGCGCGTTCCTTTACGGGTTTAAAATCTTTAAAAGAAAATTGCCACTGTAGGGATACAGGATTCCTTGAGGCACGGTTGTCCAGTGGGGACGGGACCAGTGGACATTTCATTCCTGTGGTCTTTACGTGACACTAACTGGGAGATTTGATTTAATACCATGTGCCTAAAGCTGCTGTCCATCACTGATACAGTCACTGGGTCTGTGCTCTGTCTCTCTGTAAGCAGTGATACAGTCACTGGGTCTGTGCTCTGTCTCTCTGTAAGCAGTGATACAGTCACTGGGTCTGTGCTCTGTCTCTCTGTAAGTAGTGCCTTCATCACGGATACAGTCACTGGGTCTGTGCTTCTGTCTCTCTGTAAGCAGTGATACAGTCACTGGGTCTGTGCTCTGTCTCTCTTGTAAGCAGTGATACAGTCACTGGGTCTGTGCTCTGTCTCTCTGTAAGCGTGCCTTCATCACGGATACAGTCACTGGGTCTGTGCTCTGTAAGCAGTGCCTTCATGCTGCTGTCCATCACGGATACAGTCACTGGGTCTGTGCTCTGTCTCTCTGTAAGCAGTGCCTTCATGCTGCTGTCCATCACGGATACAGTCACTGGGTCTGTGCTCTGTCTCTCTGTAAGCATGTGCCTTCATCACGGATACAGTCACTGGGTCTGTGCTCTGTCTCTGTAAGCAGTGCCTTCATCCTGCAGGGAAATGAGTGGATATTGGTAGATAGGTCAGACCACCCTTATCACACACACACACACGTACACGCATGCACACACACACATTTGGCTGGCATTTACGCAGACAGACCTGCTCTGTCTCAATCTTTCTCTCTCTGTATCTCTCTTTCTCCCCTCCTGAAGTGTTGGAGAGTCTCTCTCTCTCCTTCTCTCTCTCTCTCTCTCTCTCTCTCTCTCTCTCTCTCTCCTCTCTCTCTCTCTCTCTCTCTCTCTCTCTCTTCTCTCTCTCTCTCTCTCTCTCTCTCTCTCTCTCTCTCTCTCTCTCTCTCTCTCTCTCTCTCTCTCTCTCTCTCTCTCTCTCTCTCTCTCTCTCTCTCTCTCTCTCTCTCTCTCTCTCTCTCTCTCTCTCTCTCTCTCTCTCTCTCTCTCTCTCTCTCTCTCTCTCTCTCTCTCTCTCTCTCTCTCTCTCTCTCTCTCTCTCTCTCTCTCTCTCTCTCTCTCTCTCTCTCTCTCTCTCTCTCTCTCTCTCTCTCTCTCTCTCTCTCTCTCTCTCTCTCTCTCTCTCTCTCCCTCCCTCTCCCTCCCCTCTCTCTCTCTCCCTCTCTCTCTCCCCTCTCTCTCTCCCTCTCTCTCTCCCTCCTCTCTCTCTCCCCCCCCTCTCTCCCCCCCTCTCTCCCCCCCCTCTCTCTCTCTCTCTCTCTCCCCCCTCTCTCTCTTGGCCTATATTCACAAAGCTTCAGAGAGCAGGAGAGTTGATCTGAAGATTCAATAATATGTTTTATTTCCCCACGTGTAACAACGCGTACGCTTCCTCGCTCTCCACACGGCGTAAAACAAATCCAAAAGCAAGAGAACAACGGCGTGACACATAAGCGTCTTAATAAAGTATATAACACACAGAAAATTCCGCTAGAATCTATATCTATATTAAAATAATATACTGCAGAATAAAAAAGGA
>NC_140170.1:27087792-27250292 GCF_963971535.1 Notolepis coatsorum
AACATAAATGTAGCCCATACAATTTGATCTGAATATAAAAATATGATACAAAAATAAACAGTGTAAACTATATAATTATTAATAATAATTATTACCCCAGACAACGCTATAACTATACTTATATTCACCACGGTATAACACTTTTTCAGATATTGAACAATAGATAGGTGGTGTCAAATGGGCCATAGTATTGTATCCATAGCTATAATATAGAATATAGTTATAGCTCTACAAACAAGGTGACGCTCTCCTATCTTTTAAAGCGTGGCAGGGCTAGAACGGGGCCCGACTAATTCCCGGCGCTGAATGAGTTAAGAGCTGGATTTATTTTTTTATTATTACAATAGATACACAGAGCTTTTAGAAAGGTGCAGAATAAACGTATTGCTTCCCACCCCCAAAAAATATAAATAAATGTTATATTTAAAATGTATCATTTAAAAAGAATAATTGTGTACCGAAAAATTCCACAATATCTGGGATCCTTTCCTGACTTTCTTTGAAGATATGGAAGCGGATAATGTGACAGAGGCTTGTCTCTCAGCTTCCTGTTCTTTTATGTTCTTATTATTATTATTTTTTCTTTCTCTTATTTCTCTATCTCTATCTGCAGAATACAGGAGATGCATATATTCACTACTGTCTGGTGTTTAAAAAAAATGTAATTTAAAAGGAAAAACAATGATTAAGAAAATACACCTGATTGGATAAATTAATCGCAGTTACTGTAGTGCGACATCTAGTGAATGTTATCTATAGCACCTTTCATTTAAAACATTAACGAAATACCTGAATATCTGTTTTTGAATGTCTCACTTCCTCTAATCCTGGCCCTGAACACTTGACTTTTAATATGTATTGCTGTACAATATTATTCTATGTATTCCTTCTGTGTATGTTTTATGTTGTAGCATCTGTAACGGGACGGTGGTACAATTCCATACCCTTGGATCCATGACGGTAGCTATGTAAGGGATCATGTATCGCTACGAGGTCATTGTCGCAAAATAATTGACCGACACAGAGTTTAGAATACCGAGGAGCCTCGCAGAGGTGTTTTAAACGTAGTGAAGGTCAATTATTTTGCGACAATGACCGAGTATAGCTATACATTATCCCGCTTATTACATGGCTAACTTACTAACAATATACCTAATTCATTTTACACCATCGACAAGACGAGATCAAATGCAGACGCAGTTGTTCTGTGGCTCTGTCAGCCCAAATAAAGTTATTATTATTATCGCCGGCAGCCGGCAGGTGTGTCTGATTGCACAGATGCAGTGTGTGTCAATGGGCTTGATTGCTCCAGCTGCGAACAGCGGTCATTATTACTCGGTTGCCCCTGGCAGCTGTCCGTTATCGAGTAATAACGGACCGCTGCTATGGGCAACCGAGCGCTATTGACCAATCACAATCAAGCATTTCGGCGAATGTTAAAACGCCATGTAATAAACATTCATGTTCACTATAGCTCCCAGATGTACTCGGAGGTAATAAGTGCGGCTCATGTCTCTGTCCCGTGGACGTGTCTCCGCCTCTGTAGCGGCGTCAGGGTTAGTCTCTCTACGCTGACGGTCACAGCTACGCCCGGACAGGGTGGAGGCAGGCGGGTGGACTGTAGCGGCCTTCCGCTTGAATTAGCGGAGGTCCCTCCTCGCCGCTGAGACCGCCGGAGCAAGCGAGTGAGTTAGAACTGGCCTTTTCATCAGCACCACACACACACACACACACACACTGACACACACACACACACACACACACACACACACACACACACACACACACACACACACGCACACACGCAGCTGGGGGGGGTAGCTAGGATGATTCCAAGGGCCCAGCACTGCCCCCCCCCCCCCCCCCCCCCCAAAAAAATATTTTTTTTACTAGACATCACTCAGGTGGATTATTGATGCTCTCATTGATACTATGTTTGTTTCTGAAGTGTGTGTGTGTGTGTGTGTGTGTGTGTGTGTGTGTGTGTGTGTGTGTGTGTGTGTGTGTGTGTGTGTGTGAGATATATAGAGAGAGAGGGGGGGCTTTGGTAGACTATTGCATTGGTCCATTCATTGAAGATGAACGCAATGCGACATCATTTACTAGGCTCACCCACCAACAGTGCAGGTGCTGAACTGCTGATCCGAATGTATAGGTAAAAACCATATTATGCGTTTTCATCAATAAAAAAATGGCAAAAAAAATTCCGCTTGCGCGCTTACGC
Organism: Notolepis coatsorum; assembly: GCF_963971535.1. Taxonomy (NCBI): domain Eukaryota; kingdom Metazoa; phylum Chordata; class Actinopteri; order Aulopiformes; family Paralepididae; genus Notolepis; species Notolepis coatsorum. The sequence continues at coordinate 27,090,017 of NC_140170.1, forward strand.
GTGCTCGCATTCACTGGGGGCCTACAAATACATTCTTTCAGGGGGCCCAGAATCTGGAGCTACACCCCTGCACGCACGCACGCACGCACACACACGCACACAGACACACAGACACACAGACACTCAGACACACAGACACACTAAACATACCGCTGCTGGCGGGACAAAACCTCATAACTCAATTTTTTTTATAGATTTTTTTTTATTATAAATCAACTCTGTAGATCATCCTCCATATGTGTGTGTGTGGGTTTTACAAAGTTTAAACAATGGGAAAGCATTAAACCAATCATCTGTCTAAACCTCGTAACTCTATTCGCCCTCAAATTTGTGTTAGTTTTTTTCATCTGCTGAAAAGTTGGGTTTTTGGAGTTATGAGGTTTTGTCCCGCCAGCAGCGATACCGTAGTGTTTGAATGAAAATGCATAAACATGCAGCAGGCACTACAGTATTAGGAACCCGCCAACATTATGTGAAATTACCATCTTCTCCAGAGTCAGACGAGGAGATAGATGCCAGTTTCCTCTCTGTGCGTTCAGTAGAAAGCTATCCGGCTGCAAGGTAGCATATAGCTTAGCACAAATTAATGGAAGCGGACCACGAAGTAGTCAGTGCACTCGACCCCAAACTGCTCGAGTGGGTGATGCACTGTGATGCCCTGCGGTCTGACCTCTCAGAAGAAATATATACAGTATGGGTGGGGGACTGTGTGTAGCTGTCACCAGGAGGGATATGAGGACTGTGTGTAACTAGGAGGGATATGAGGACTGTGTGTAACTAGGAGGTATATGGGGACTGTGTGTAACTAGGAGGGATATGAGGACTGTGTGTAACTAGGAGGGATATGGGGACTGTGTGTAACTAGGAGGGATATGAGGACTGAGTGTAGCTGTCACTATATGAGGACTGTGTGTAACTAGGAGGGATATGGGGACTGTGTGTAACTAGGAGAGATATGAGGACTGTGTGTCACCAGGAGGGATATGAGGACTGTGTGTCACCAGGAGGGATATGAGGACTGTGTGTAGCTGTCACTATATGATGACTGTGTGTAGCTAGGAAGGATATGGGGACTGTGTGTAACTAGGAGAGATATGAGGACTGTGTGTAACTAGGAGGGATATGAGGACTGTGTGTAACTAGGAGGGATATGAGGACTGTGTGTAACTAGGAGGGATATGAGGACTGTGTGTAACTAGGAGGGATATGAGGACTGAGTGTAACTAGGAGGGATATGAGCACTGTGTGTAACTAGGAGGGATATGAGGACTGTGTGTAACTAGGAGAGATATGAGGACTGTGTGTAACTAGGAGGGATATGAGGACTGTGTGTCACTAGGAGGGATATGAGGACTGTGTGTAACTAGGAGGGATATGAGGACTGTGTGTCACTAGGAGGGATATGAGGACTGTGTGTAACTAGGAGGGATATGAGGACTGTGTGTAACTAGGAGGGATATGAGGACTGAGTGTAACTAGGAGGGATATGAGGACTGTGTGTAACTAGGAGGGATATGAGGACTGTGTGTTCGGATCTTTCAAAAATGTTCTATTTGAATCCCTCCGAAAGGGCTGACAGGCACCACACAATGGATGACTCAATGGTTAGTCATTAGAGTTTGTTTATTTGAACAAACTAGTTGAGATGTTTTCTCCACAATACAACCTTTATAATTCCCACAGTTGACCACAGGCTTACCATAGGTCAAAAACCTGTGAAACAGAACAAAATGCAGTGCATACACATTAATCATAATATTAATATACAATATATATTAATATCAATACCAATCAATCAATCAATCAATCAATCTTAATATTAATATCAATATACATATTAATATATCAATACCACTATCAAATATACATACACTATCCATTTTATATATTATATTATATATATAATTTATATTATATATATACATTACACTATACACTATCAAACCAGTATGTCATGTCCCCTTTAATTGTGGGTGAGAGGAGGGAGAACTAGAATGACTTCATTTCCCAGAATGCATGGCGATGTTTACTTCCTCCTTCGTGAGATACGAGCCACTAAGCTCCCCACACACAACGGACAAGATAGCAGTTCTCATCAAAGCACACACACGCTCACACCAAAGTTCCCCACATGAATCTCACCGTGACAAACCGGGAAAGCCACCAGGACACTAGTTTAGCTTTGCACCTACGGCGAGGTGCGTTAGCCTAGCCATAAGCTAGCGGCAAACATTCAGACACAACGTTCATTCATTCAGCCAGCATCACTAACACCGTGCACTATGCAAATATTATCCGCAGGCTGCATTAGCAGCCAGCAGCCAACGTGATACATTACATTGTACATATGTGACACAGCCAAGTTAACATTGCAATCCCTTAATAAAGTCCACTTACCAATGGGCGATGTGATCCCGTCAGTGCTATAGTGAGAAGTGACAGCCCGCCACCATTTGAAAGGCAGCTGCGCGAACTGCGCATGCTCAGTCCCAATCACAAACACCTGTTAACTTATTTAGACCCCTTTACACATCTGATCCTTATATTAAATAAACCAAAAGTCTTGATACCTCCCACTTGGCCGACTGATACAATCCAAGGAGGCCACTAAAATACAGGCCACTATAAATACAAGTCACTAGAGTGTTAATGGGCATCTCAGCCTTAAATCAAACTGTTGTAAGTATCTACATTAAAGTGCTTTTAACTAAGTGTCCTTCAAAGGTAAGTGGGACATTGTGAACACAACCCGCATCATGAACACAAACTAACTAAGGAGGTGGGCCCCACCACCTTTCCTCCTACTGAGTGTAGGTTTGCCCTTGAACCACTCAGTTGCCTCACAGGGTTACCCGCTAACTAAACAAAAGAGAGTCACAAAGTCTTTTGGGTACCCGATGGTGAGGACTTCTTCTGCTGGTCTTCAACCGGAATCAGGACCACCAGCCTCCGCACATCCCTGCGAAGGACGATGGTTGTGGGCAGGGTAAAGTCCTTTGCCCGGGGCCTGGATACATGGGGGGCAGGAAACCCTAGGCAGGTTGTGACGTCCGCGTCACGGACAACCCCCTTCTTGTCTGGATACGTGAAGACGATCCGGCCGAGCCGGAACTGTCCTCTTAAGGCATTCTGGTCTGCGATCCAGACCACATCTCCAACCTTGACACTCCTCTCTGCTCGGTGCCACTTATGGCGGATGAACAAGTTTGGCCCTGCCAGTTCGCTCCATTTCGACCAGAATTTGTCCACCCCAGCCTGGACAGCCCTCAGCCTGCGCCACGAATGAGTTTCCACATCAATCCTTTGCATGTCTCCTCCTTGTCCGGTGCGCCCGAGGATAAGGGAGTTAGGAGTTAGGTACTCGACTGTGTCTTCTTGTTCCTGTGCCTTGGCGTCGATGGGTCGTTCGTTGGTTAAGTTGGCTGCCGAGTAGAGGAGGGTCTGGAACTCCCCCCAGGTGTAGCAACCGGTGGTTCCGTCGAGGCTGTTGAGAGCTCTTTTTATGAGCTTAACAGCTGCCTCTGCTGCTCCGTTCCTGTGGGGCGAATCTGCAGGATGGAAGTCCCACTGCCACTCAGTGCCATTCTTGGCGGCTGCGTTCTCGACCGATGCCTTCTGCACACATGCTAGGTGCCTGTGCAACTCTCTCAAGGCAGGCTTGGCGCCTACAAAGTTTGAGCCTCTGTCCGACCATAACCTCCTGGGATGCCCCCTTAGAGCAGTGAATCGGGAGTAGGCCTGAAGAAAGCTCTCCGAAGACTGGTCGTCAACAAGGTCAGCGTGGACGGCCCTGGAAGCCATGCAGCAATACACGACTCCCCATACCTTCTTCCTGGTTCTTTTCTTGACGGCGTCCCTCACCTCAAAGGGGCCGAAAAGGTCCAGTGTGGTATTCTCAAATGGGTTTGCCCTGCTGGTACGCTCCGGAGGGAGGTTTCCCATCACTTGCCGGCATAGCTTGGCTCTCTGCTTCTTGCAAGGGACGCACTCGTTGACCACCCTTTTGACAGTTCTCCGACCTTGTACTACCCAAGACTTTCTTCTTGTGCGCAGCAGTGTGGCTGCAATGCCTTCATGATTGGCCTCATGAGCTTCTCTAGCCAGCAAGGTCCCCAGCCATGATTTGTAAGGGATTAACGGTACAGCTGTTCCGTCTTCACTCCATGATTGGACTCTACCGCCGCAAAGCAAGAGTCCTGTGTTGTCATCTCTGGTCACAACAAGGCGGTTCAGGGTTGTGTCCTGAAAGTTTACGCCGTCTTGGGCTGCAAGGGCCAAGTCTTGGAAGGCCACCATTCTCTCTCTTGCAGAGAGCTCTGGTCCCCTTGCCTCCCACTTTGCTGAATCTGAGGCTTGGTATTTAGCGCTCAGCCAGGATTCCGCAGCTCGTCGGACCCAGGCGACAGTTCCACCTAGCTTTGTCAAGCTACTGAACCGTTTGGGCTCCACAAGGCTTACGAGAGCAACACCCCAGGACTTTCTCTTTGGCTTTTCTGCTGCTGGAGGTGGACCTTGGTCTTTCGGCTGTGGTTGCAGCGCAAAGTCTCTCGAGTCTGTACCAACATCAGTACTGCTGGGGCCTGAGAGCTTTTGTGACTGAGCCCTGGTGACTACAGCTGAGAACGCCTTTCTCTGTAGTCTCTTGACGTCATCAGCGACACTGGTCACAATTTCACTGGGCATCTTGACGGGCCACTCAGCTTCAGGCCATCTCAAGAACTCTGGGCCTCGTTGCCACTCTGACTCATTATCAAGCTCCTCAGGAGTTGCTCCCCTTGTGAGGATGTCCGATACGTTGAGGTTTCCATCAACCCACCTCCAGTCTTCTACTGGTCCAGCCATTTGGATCTCTCCAATGCGGTTGGCAAAGAAGGTCTGGTAGCCATAACTGTCCTTCTGGATCGCTCCCAGAATTGTTTGGCTATCCACGAAGTGGACCCAGCGTGCGACCTTGATGCGGCAGTGCTTCTCAAAGTATCTCTTTAGACGGACCGCAAAGACAGCGCCGCATAATTCTGCTTTAATTACGTCTCCTTTCTGGTCAAGAGGAGTAAGTTTGGCCTTTGATTCAACCAACTTCACGACGACCCCATCTTGCGTCTCCCAACGGAGGTAGAGAACGGCACCGTAGGAAGCCTCGCTCCCATCAGAAAATGTTACGCCCAATGGGCAGCCTATGGCTCCTTGAGGTGTGAGGCTTCTCTCAAACCTGACTTGGCCAAGTCTCACATACTCCTCGAAGAGTGTTATGGAAGCCTCCCGGAGTTTGGGCGAGAGTGGGTCATCCCAAGTGTCTTTGTTCTGATTCCCTATGCCTGCCTCTTGGTAGGAGCTTCTCACAAGCATTACTCCTTTTTGCTTCACAGGTGTGGCAAGACCAATGGGGTCGTAGAATCCAGCGACCTGGCTTAGCAGTACTCGACGGGTCAAGGGGTTTGGAGTGTTACTTCTCACTTCCTCTTGGCGCAGATCGAGTCCAGTCCTCATCTTGCCTCGTTTTCTCGAGAAATTGATGGACGTCATTATGCGAAGCTTGTCAGTCTCTGGTTCATAGCCAACTCCCAGTGCTTTGCTTTCTTCATCCCGCATCTGGTTGGGTAACACCAGAGTCTTGGGTGCAGACAGTTGTCTTTGGGTTACTGGATCTGTCCGCAGTTCCAGACCTCCCACTTTGGGCTGACAAGACCCACGGTTTAAGGGAGAAGCCTCCAGCTTTCAAGATCTTTTCGACTCCTTCTGTGATCTTCTCCAGTTCTTTTAAGTCATCGTGGGACGTCAGGATGTCATCTACGTAGCTGTCTTCTACCAGAACCCGGCGCTCTTCTACCATGGCTGCGAACTGGGGCAGATTTGCCGTTTCCCTCATGGCGACCTGAGCGATGCAGCCAGCAGGTTTATCTCCGATGTTGACTCTGACAACGACGTAGACTTCGATTTCGTCCTCTGGGTTGTCTCTCCAGAGGAATCGATGGAGTTGGACTTCTTCGTCTTTTAGCCACACAGAGTTGTACATTTTTCTCACGTCACCTAGGGCGGCGAACATCCCAGTCCTGAACCTCAGAAGGACTCCTCTGATCAGATTGAGGACGTCTGGTCCCTTGTACAAGAGGTCGTTTAAACTCACCCCTCGGAATTCTTGGCTACTGTTCCAAACAATTCTCACAGGGGTAGTTGATGAGTGAGGATTTGGCGCGACCAGATGACTGATGTACCACTTTGGTCCCTTCCAGCTGTCGTCTTCCTCTTTGGTGAGTTTAGCGGCAGCTCCCCTTGAGACCATCTCGTGGATCTGCTCTCTGTATGCAGCCTTCCACTCTGGCTCCCTTTCAAGGCGTTTCTCAGTGTTTCGGAAAGTCGCCTCCACGGCACGTCGGTTGTCTGGCAGCGTCGCAGGGTCTCCTCTCCATGGATAAGCCGCGTCCCAGTGGGGGGATTTGCTGTGCTTGTCAGATTGTACGTAGGTGAGACATCCTTTGATCTTTTCAAGGTCTCTTTCCTCTCCTAGGGTCATTTCTTTCCCTCCAGGGGGACATCTACCGCACTTGCAGCCGCCACATTGAGGATCGCAGGCCGCGCCGACGCTGTCCCACTTGAACCATTCGATGACTTCTTTGTTGGTAGACGCAGTACTTCGGAGGAGTACTTCTTGATCTTCAACCTGGGCTTTACTTGATCCTGCTGGACCCACAAGGATCTCTCGGTATGCCTTTGAAGTTGTTCTTATCGACCGTGCAAAGTGGATTTCAGACCTATGCACCGCTAGGTCCACTGCCTCAAAGAGGTCGGGATGAGCTCCACCAACAGTCTTTCCCAGGGGACCGTCCCAGATGACGAGGTCTCCCTCCACTCTGATTGGTTGTGGGACTAGGCGACCCTCCCTGTGACTGATCAGTAGGTCGATCTTCTCAGGGCGCACCAAGTCTTTGACTGCGACGTCTGGGAAGAACTTTTGGAGTTGCTGCGGCGTGACTGCCTGGTTCACCTTTGCGATGTTTTCCAAGCCGTAACAAAGGAGTTTGTGCTCCGCCACTGTTCCTTTGGGGGTTTTTACTCTCAATCTTAAGGAATACCTTTTGGTAGCAACTGTTTTCTCCATCCCTCCAACTCCTTGGACAATCAGTTTGATGTCTTCGCCATTTAGTTTCAGACGATCAGCGGCTTCGTTCGAGATGTAGTTTGTGTCTGAAGCTAGGTCGATCAAAGTGCCGACTAGCTGACCCGAGTTTGTCGTCACCTCGAATAGCATCATTACCACTGGATATTCTTTTGGCTCACCGCTGGTGCACACTGTTGTTGATGTTCTGTTTGAGAACGCTTCCTTGAACTCTGCTTTTAATTCAGGGGAGAGTTTGGCAAGGAGCTCCTCTTGTTTATTAGTCAGTCCAAGTCCCCTCCTCTCTACTTTTGAATAGCTCGGCTCCTTCTGCTCTCCACTCTTTTCCATCTTCTTGGTCGGTGGCATCGGACAGAGCAAGTAGTTATGGTCTGAGGACCTCCCTTTCCGACAGTCATACTTTGCACAGAGGAATTTCTGGGTGCAACTGCCGTCTTCACCATGGAGGCACAAGCACTTGAAGCATGCTCCAGATTTCTTCAACTGAGCCTTCTTGCTGGACAGGCTTAGTCTCTTGAAGACCTTGCAGGAAAACAGTCTACCCGCATGCTCTTCGTCCCCACACGCTATGCATGAGCTTGATTGAGAGCCCTTTTGGGTGTTTCCCGCTGTGGCTTTGGTGAATGCCCTCCTTTCTCTACCTCGTTCGTTGGGTCTCTCAGGATAGTCCGCTGGACTGGGCTGCAGCTGATCCAACTCCTCAAGGATGTCCTCTTGTCTCTTCAAGTACTGCAGTAGGCAATCAAAGTGGGTCTGTGGTGAAAAGCCGCTTACAGGGTCAAGTCTATACGTAAGCCACTTTTCTTTCAGGGTGTCAGGCAGCTTACTCTCGATGGAATGAGCCACCACCCGATTCTTCACGGCATCTTCCTCCCCCAGGACTTGGAGATCACGAAGAGCTCTTTCCACAGCCTGAATTAGTTCGATGGTCTTTCTTGGTTGGTTTCCCTTGACGGGGATGAGCAGCACTATCTTCGGCTTGTTTCCGTACTTGTTGTCCAGGAGCCTGAATATGTCATGTGCGGATCCGTAGCTGGACAGCAAGAGGTCCCTCTTGACTTTCTCATCTAGGCTCCCTAGGAGATGGAATTTCCTGATGTTTTCCAACCCATGTGGGTTTCCCAGCTGCTGCAGGTCCTCCCATTCAGCTTTCCAACGGTAGTAAGCTCTATGAGGACTGTGTGTAACTAGGAGGGATACACTATCCATTTTATATATTATATTATATATATAATTTATAAAATGGATAGTGTATGTATATTTGATAGTGGTATTGATATATTAATATGTATATTGATATTAATATTAAGATTGATTGCTTGATTGATTGATTGGTATTGATATTAATATATATTGTATATTAATATTATGATTAATGTGTATGCACTGCATTTTGTTCTGTTTCACAGGTTTTTGACCTATGGTAAGCCTGTGGTCAACTGTGGGAATTATAAAGGTTGTATTGTGGAGAAAACATCTCAACTAGTTTGTTCAAATAAACAAACTCTAATGACTAACCATTGAGTCATCCATTGTGTGGTGCCTGTCAGCCCTTTCGGAGGGATTCAAATAGAACATTTTTGAAAGATCCGAACAGTCAAAAACCAATGGGCGATGTGATCCTGTCAGTGCTATCGTGAGAAGTGACAGCCCGCCACCATTTGAAAGGCAGCTGCGCGAACTGCGCATGCTCAGTCCCAATCACAAACACCTGTTAACTTATTTAGACCCCTTTACACATCTGATCCTTATATTAAATAAACCAAAAGTCTTGACACTGTGTGTAACTAGGAGGGATATGAGGACTGTGTGTAACTAGGAGGGATATGAGGACTGTGTGTAACTAGGAGGGATATGAGGACTGAGTGTAACTAGGAGGGATATGAGGACTGTGTGTAACTAGGAGGGATATGAGGACTGTGTGTAACTAGGAGGGATATGAGGACTGTGTGTAACTAAGAGGGATATGAGGACTGTGTGTAACTAGGAGGGATATGAGGACTGTGTGTAACTAGGAGGGATATGAGGACTGTGTGTAACTAGGAGGGATATGAGGACTGTGTGTAACTAGGAGGGATATGAGGACTGTGTTTAACTAGGAGGGATATGAGGACTGTGTGTAACTAGGAGGGATATGAGGACTGTGTGTAACTAGGAGGGATATGATGACTGTGTGTAACTAGGAGGAATATGAGGACTGTGTGTAACTAGGAGGGATATGAGGACTGTGTGTAACTAGGAGTGATATGAGGACTGTGTGTAACTAGGAGGGATATGAGGACTGTGTGTAACTAGGAGGGATATGAGGACTGTGTGTAACTAGGAGGGATATGAGGACTGTGTGTAACTAGGAGGGATATGAGAAAAGACACATTTAGATTGCTTTGTGTAAATTGACAATAAAGTGAAAATCTAGGCTAATCGCATTCTCTTTCAGTTCACTCAATACAGGAAGCAGATTTTCATCCAGAATCCGTCCATCCTTCGCTATACAAAGGTCCTCACAACCCCTCGGATTTAAAGTGAATCGACGCGACCGGCTCTGGCAGGAAAACAGCTAAACAAAGTCAGGCCACGCGCTCTCCATCAGAACCACAACCACGCGCTCTCCATCAGAACCACAACCACGCGCTCTCCATCAGAACCACAACCACGCGCTCTCCATCAGAACCAGAACCAGTGCCACGTGGCCTCCACCTGAGACCAAGTAAGTGCCAGTGTATGGCAGCCATTGAGCCTGCGTAGCCCAAGGTCGGGTGCTACATAGTGGTGGTGAAGGAGGCAATGTCCTTCAGTGTCAAGAAAAGCGCTATATAAATGCAAGTAATTATTATTATTATTAGGGATGTTCGATATTGGCCTTTTTACCGATATCCGATATACCGATATTGTCCAACTCTTAATTTCCGATACCGATATCAACCGATACCGATATATGCAGAGTGCCCTTCCCCCCCCCCCCCCCCAAAACGGAATAATTTCAGGTAATTAACATTACATATCTCTTGTCGTGGAATTAACACAACATTATGCATACTTTTGACAATAAATAAAAAACAATTTGTTCTTACTTGCTTGCCTGGTTAAATAAAGGTTAAATAAATGTAAAAAGGGGGGGATGATACCAGAGGATGATACCAGAGGATGATACCAGAGGATGATACCAGAGGATGATACCAGAGGATGACACCAGAGGGATGATACCAGAGGATGATACCAGAGGATGATACCAGAGGATCATACCAGAGGGCTGATACCAGAGGATGATACCAGAGGATGATACCAGAGGGCTGATACCAGAGGATGATACCAGAGGATGATACCAGAGGATGATACCAGAGGGATGATACCAGAAGGCTGATACCAGAGGATGATACCAGAGGATGATACCAGAGGATGATACCAGAGGGATGATACCAGAGGATGATACCAGAGGGATGATACCAGAGGATGATACCAGAGGGATGATACCAGAGGATGATACCAGAGGATGATACCAGAGGATGATACCAGTCTAATGCATCCCTTCATCTCAGCCTTGATCTTTTTTTCCGTCAGCAATATGAGGGGAAGCTGCAAAAATGATGGATTTCCTCGCAAATGGAAACAGAGAAATAGGGAGGCAGGGAGAGGAAAAACAGCGAATGGAAAGCAGGGTCTCTCTGCTCCCTGCAGATGGCTGACTCTAGATCAGTGACCAGGACCCACGTGTCTTCATGACCTTATTCACACTAACAGACTGAAGCTGACTCTAGATCAGTGACCAGGACCCACGTGTCTTCATGACCTTATTCACACTAACAGACTGAAGCTGACTCTAGATCAGTGACCAGGACCTAATTGTCTTCATGACCTGATTCACACTAACAGACTGAAGCTGACTCTAGATCAGTGACCAGGACCCACTTGTCTTCATGACCTTATTCACACTAACAGACTGAAGCTGACTCTAGATCAGTGACCAGGACCTAATTGTCTTCCTGACCTTATTCACACTAACAGACTGAAGCTGACTCTAGATCAGTGACCAGGACCCACTTGTCTTCATGACCTTATTCACACTAACAGACTGAAGCTGACTCTAGATCAGTGACCAGGACCTAATTGTCTTCCTGACCTTATTCACACTAACAGACTGAAGCTGACTCTAGATCAGTGACCAGGACCTAATTGTCTTCATGACCTTATTCACACTAACAGACTGAAGCTGACTCTAGATCAGTGACCAGGACCTAATTGTCTTCATGACCTTATTCACACTAACAGACTGAAGCTGACTCTAGATCAGTGACCAGGACCTAATTGTCTTCATGACCTTATTCACACTAACAGACTGAAGCTGACTCTAGATCAGTGACCAGGACCCAATTGTCTTCCTGACCTTATTCACACTAACAGACTGAAGCTGACTCTAGATCAGTGACCAGGACCTAATTGTCTTCATGACCTTATTCACACTAACAGACTGAAGCTGACTCTAGATCAGTGACCAGGACCTAATTGTCTTCATGACCTTATTCACACTAACAGACTGAAGCTGACTCTAGATCAGTGACCAGGACGTAATTGTCTTCCTGACCTTATTCACACTAACAGACTGATCTGACTCTAGATCAGTGACCAGGACCCACTTGTCTTCATGACCTTATTCACACTAACAGACTGATCTGACTCTAGATCAGTGACCAGGACCTAATTGTCTTCATGACCTTATTCACACTAACAGACTGAAGCTGACTCTAGATCAGTGACCAGGACCTAATTGTCTTCATGACCTTATTCACACTAACAGACTGAAGCTGACTTTAGATCAGTGACCAGGACCTAATTGTCTTCATGACCTTATTCATACTAACAGACTGAAGCTGACTCTAGATCAGTGACCAGGACCTAATTGTCTTCCTCACCTTATTCACACTAACAGACTGAAGCTGACTCTAGATCAGTGACCAGGACCTAATTGTCTTCCTGACCTTATTCACACTAACAGACTGAATCTGACTCTAGATCAGTGACCAGGACCCACTTGTCTTCATGACCTTATTCACACTAACAGACTGAAGCTGACTCTAGATCAGTGACCAGGACCTAATTGTCTTCCTGACCTTATTCACACTAACAGACTGAAGCTGACTCTAGATCAGTGACCAGGACCTAATTGTCTTCATGACCTTATTCACACTAACAGACTGAATCTGACTCTAGATCAGTGACCAGGACCTAATTGTCTTCATGACCTTATTCACACTAACAGACTGAAGCTGACTCTAGATCAGTGACCAGGACCTAATTGTCTTCCTGACCTTATTCACACTAACAGACTGAAGCTGACTCTAGATCAGTGACCAGGACCTAATTGTCTTCCTGACCTTATTCACACTAACAGACTGAAGCTGACTCTAGATCAGTGACCAGGACCTAATTGTCTTCCTGACCATATTCACACTAACAGACTGAAGCTGACTCTAGATCAGTGACCAGGACCTAATTGTCTTCCTGACCTTATTCACACTAACAGACTGAAGCTGACTCTAGATCAGTGACCAGGACCTAATTGTCTTCATGACCTTATTCACACTAACAGACTGAATCTGACTCTAGATCAGTGACCAGGACCTAATTGTCTTCATGACCTTATTCACACTAACAGACTGAAGCTGACTCTAGATCAGTGACCAGGACCTAATTGTCTTCATGACCTTATTCACACTAACAGACTGAAGCTGACTCTAGATCAGTGACCAGTACCTAATTGTCTTCATGACCTTATTCACACTAACAGACTGATCTGACTCTAGATCAGTGACCAGGACCTAATTGTCTTCATGACCTTATTCACACTAACAGACTGAAGCTGACTCTAGATCAGTGACCAGGACCTAATTGTCTTCCTGACCTTATTCACACTAACAGACTGAAGCTGACTCTAGATCAGTGACCAGGACCTAATTGTCTTCCTGACCTTATTCACACTAACAGACTGAAGCTGACTCTAGATCAGTGACCAGGACCTAATTGTCTTCCTGACCTTATTCACACTAACAGACTGAAGCTGATTCTAGATCAGTGACCAGGACCTAATTGTCTTCATGACCTTATTCACACTAACAGACTGAAGCTGACTCTAGATCAGTGACCAGGACCTAATTGTCTTCCTGACCTTATTCACACTAACAGACTGAAGCTGACTCTAGATCAGTGACCAGGACCTAATTGTCTTCCTGACCTTATTCACACTAACAGACTGAATCTGACTCTAGATCAGTGACCAGGACCCACTTGTCTTCATGACCTTATTCACACTAACAGACTGAAGCTGACTCTAGATCAGTGACCAGGACCTAATTGTCTTCCTGACCTTATTCACACTAACAGACTGAAGCTGACTCTAGATCAGTGACCAGGACCTAATTGTCTTCATGACCTTATTCACACTAACAGACTGAATCTGACTCTAGATCAGTGACCAGGACCTAATTGTCTTCATGACCTTATTCACACTAACAGACTGAAGCTGACTCTAGATCAGTGACCAGGACCTAATTGTCTTCCTGACCTTATTCACACTAACAGACTGAAGCTGACTCTAGATCAGTGACCAGGACCTAATTGTCTTCCTGACCTTATTCACACTAACAGACTGAAGCTGACTCTAGATCAGTGACCAGGACCTAATTGTCTTCCTGACCTTATTCACACTAACAGACTGAAGCTGACTCTAGATCAGTGACCAGGACCTAATTGTCTTCCTGACCTTATTCACACTAACAGACTGAAGCTGACTCTAGATCAGTGACCAGGACCTAATTGTCTTCATGACCTTATTCACACTAACAGACTGAATCTGACTCTAGATCAGTGACCAGGACCTAATTGTCTTCATGACCTTATTCACACTAACAGACTGAAGCTGACTCTAGATCAGTGACCAGGACCTAATTGTCTTCATGACCTTATTCACACTAACAGACTGAAGCTGACTCTAGATCAGTGACCAGTACCTAATTGTCTTCATGACCTTATTCACACTAACAGACTGATCTGACTCTAGATCAGTGACCAGGACCTAATTGTCTTCATGACCTTATTCACACTAACAGACTGAAGCTGACTCTAGATCAGTGACCAGGACCTAATTGTCTTCCTGACCTTATTCACACTAACAGACTGAAGCTGACTCTAGATCAGTGACCAGGACCTAATTGTCTTCCTGACCTTATTCACACTAACAGACTGAAGCTGACTCTAGATCAGTGACCAGGACCTAATTGTCTTCCTGACCTTATTCACACTAACAGACTGAAGCTGACTCTAGATCAGTGACCAGGACCTAATTGTCTTCATGACCTTATTCACACTAACAGACTGAAGCTGACTCTAGATCAGTGACCAGGACCTAATTGTCTTCCTGACCTTATTCACACTAACAGACTGAAGCTGACTCTAGATCAGTGACCAGGACCTAATTGTCTTCCTGACCTTATTCACACTAACAGACTGAAGCTGACTCTAGATCAGTGACCAGGACCTAATTGTCTTCCTGACCTTATTCACACTAACAGACTGAAGCTGACTCTAGATCAGTGACCAGGACCTAATTGTCTTCCTGACCTTATTCACACTAACAGACTGAAGCTGACTCTAGATCAGTGACCAGGACCTAATTGTCTTCCTGACCTTATTCACACTAACAGACTGAAGCTGACTCTAGATCAGTGACCAGGACCTAATTGTCTTCATGACCTTATTCACACTAACAGACTGAATCTGACTCTAGATCAGTATAGCGGCAACATGCCAGAATGCCGCTTCTTGGAGTAGACGGGGAGTGAATCCATACGCGCTCAACGTCCAAAGAAATAGTTTTCCACACATTAAGCTCCGTTATCAGACACCGATGTGGTGACCCGATTTAATTAGAATAAGTAGGTTACATGGGAGGGTTGATCACAGTGATCCTAAAACGTCATATAACCTGGTCTAATTGCTTAAAGTGTAATCTAAACAGTTTCCGAAAGCGTCCTGAAGCGGTAAGAAAATCATATGGTTTCCCCATCGGCTACCGCCCAACAGCTGATTCCTATCACCTATCTAATGATCTCCGCTGCGCTGTGCCGATCACCCGACAGGTGCAGGTGATCCACTCACAGCGCCACAGAGTCCACCCAACAGGCTACACAGAATCATAACCTTCCCCTCAATCATAACATTCCCCTCAATCATTACATTCCCATAAATTGTAACCTTCTATTGATACAAATAATGATAATGATAATAATAATACTAATAATAATAATAATAATAATAAATAACAAAAAACACTCATTCGGCCTTTACACCGGCCCCTAATTGTGCCTACACAATTACAAAATATGGTCGGGCGAGTGTTCATTACAGCTGGCAATCCTCCTTTGACTCCAGTAGTAGGCAAAGCTTCGTGATTGGCCTCTGTAGCACATTGGTCTTGGTCTTCACCCTGACACTTCGTACCAGGCCCTTGTTATCCGGAAAGGTTTCCAGGATCCGTCCAAGCGGCCAGGAATTCCTGGGCGCTGTGTCGTCCACTATGACCACCAAGTCACCAGGGGCGAAGTTCTCTTTCTGGGTCTGCCACTTACATCTTTCCTGCATCATGGGCAAGCACTCCCTCACCCAGCGTTTCCAGAAGATGTCGGCCAGGTATTGTGCCTGTTTCCACCTTCTGCGGGTGTACATATCCTCCTTCTCAAATACACCTGGAGGCATAACAGGTTGTCCCTTCAAGAGGAGTAGGTGGTTTGGTGTAAGGGGTTCTAAATCTTTGGGGTCGTTGGACACCGTGGTAAGTGGGCGATCGTTCATAATGGCTTCCACCTCACACAGTGCTGTGAGGAGAGTCTCATCATCCACCTTTTGTTCCTTCAGGACTGACTGGAGGATCCTTTTTGTCGACTTGATCAACCTCTCCCATACCCCACCGAAGTGGGCCGCAGAGGGGGGATTGAAAATCCACTTTACTCCAGAGTCCGCCATTATGGTGCTAATTTTAGTTTGGTCCAGCTGCTTGAGGGCCTGGTTTAGCTCTCTCTGGGCACCAACGAAATTGGTCCCTTGATCCGTCCTTATGGAGCGTACTGGACCCCGTCTGCAAATGAATCTTCTGATGGCGTTTATACAGGATGCAGTGTCGAGGAAGTGTGCTACGTCAAGATGAACGGCCCGTGTCACTAGGCAAGTAAAAATGACACCCCATCTCTTGACGGTACTCCGTGCTCTCTTTACCTCTATGGGGCCGAAATAATCAATACCCACATGAGTAAAAGGTGGGAGGTCCGGCGTTATCCGATCCACGGGTAGGTCTGACATTTTCTGTACACCAGGCTTGGCTAGTACACGTCTACAGACTACACACTCCCTAATGACCTTCCTGGTCATGGAATTAGCGCAGGGTAGCCAGTATCGCTCCCTTAGCCTGGAAAGGGTGTGTCCTCTCCCAGAGTGTTGCAGTTGTTCATGGATCTGCCTCACAATCAAGCCTGATATGCGAGTGTGTTTGGGCAGGATCAGTGGGTGTTTCTCTTCCACTGGCATGGCCATTTTGTTCAGCCTACCTCCCACTCTCAGCAATCCATCATCCAGGAGAGGATCCAGTCTTAAAATGGAGCTGGATAGCTTCACAGATTTTCCCTTCCTGAGGGATGTTATCTCGTCCTTGAAGTGCTGCTCTTGAGAGTAGCGTATGAGCGCATGCCTGGCCTTAGTCAGTTCCTCTACTGACAGGCTAGTTTGCACTATGGAGTCGGTGGAGGCTTGATCCATGCTAGGGCCTGGCTCCTTCTTTTGGAGCCTGGCTCGAAGTAGTCGTTTTAGTCTTAGGAACCACGCAGCTGCTCTTGTCAACCTATTCCAGGTTGAGTAGTGCCCAATCAGCTGACTTGTCGGGTTCGCCTCTTCTACCGTCACACTACTTACAAAGACCTCTTTCTTGACTTCTGGGTCATCTTGGTGCACCGAACCATATAATTCCTCTGGTCTATTCGGCCAGTGCTCCTCTCCCTTCTGTAGGAATTCTGGGCCACTGAACCATTGCTTTGACCTGAGCATCCTGTCAGCATCCAAACCTCTTGATGCCTCATCTGCAGGGTTCTCCTTCGAGCTCACGTACCTCCATTGAGATGCCGTGGTGAGGTCCTGAATAATGGCGAGGCGATTGGCCACAAATGTCCGAAATCGTCTTTTCTCATTGTAGACATATTTTAGGACTGTCTGGCTGTCTGTCCATAGTACCGACTCTTTCAGTGTCAGGTGTAGCTCTTTTCTGAGCATTCTGTCCATACGGGAAGCCAGAGTAGCTGCGGCAAGTTCCATCCGAGGGATTGTTACTTGTTTCAGAGGGGCTACCCTTGCTTTTCCCATCACAAATGCCGTGTGTATCTTGCCCTGGTCATTTGTGTACCTTGCGTAACTCACTGTGCCGTATCCTGATTCGCTTGCATCGCAGAAGTGGTGGAGTTGAACAGCTTCCAGTTTCCCAAAACCGGCGGGTTTCATGCACCTGTTTATCCTGAGCTCTGACAGCTTGTCCAGGTCTGAAAACCACTCTTTCCACCGTTTTGCCAGTGGCTCCGGGATATCTGTATCCCATCCGCACTTGTTCCTGCAGAGCTCTTGAAGAATCATTTTTGCCGTGAGCACATAAGGAGCTAGGAAACCAAGTGGGTCATACATGGAACATACAATGGAAAGAATGCCTCTCCTGGTTAGGGGTCGATTCCTGATAGTAACTCGGAAATTGAATGTGTCACTTTCAAGGTTCCATTGGATGCCTAGAGCCCGTTCAGTGAGTGGTTTCTCCCAATCAAGATCCAACTCAACGTTCTGCTTGGCCTTGTCCTCTTCAGGGAGGCTAGCCAGCACCTCTTTACTGTTGCTCACCCATTTGGTGAGTCTGAATCCACCTCTTGCACATGCTTCTCTGAGTCCTTCTGTCAACTTGACGGCTTGGCTCACTGTCTCCACCGACTTCAGGCAGTCATCAACGTAAAAGTTAGACCTGATGGTATCGGTGACTTCTTGGCCGTAATGATCACTGTTATCCTCCGCTGTCTGTCTCAGAGCAAAGTTGGAACAACTAGGTGAAGATACGGCACCGAACAGGTGTACCTTCATCCTGTACTCTTCCAGCGGCCGGGTGATATCGCCATCTGGCCACCATAAGAATCGGAGAAAGTCAATGTGATCTGGATGGACTCTGACCTGATGGAACATTCCTTGTATGTCTGCCATGAAGGCTACTTGGTCTTGACGGAATCTTAACAACACTCCTATTAGTGTGTTTGTCAGGTCTGGACCCTGAAGCAGTTCATCATTGAGTGATGTGCCTTGGAATGATGATGTGCAATCAAACACCACTCGTAATTTCTTCTTTCTTTTGTGATACACCCCGTGATGGGGTATGTACCAGACATGGCCATCTTTTTTGCTTAGCTCTTGAAGAGGTACCTTCTCTGCGTAGTCCTGGCTGATTACCTCTTCCATGAAGCTTTTGTACTCTGCATGGTACTCCTCATTCTTCCTGAGCTTCTTTTGCAGGCCTATGGCTCGTTGTGTCGCCACCTGTCTGTTGTTGGGCATCATCACATCTCCCTTTCGAAAGGGGAGTGGCAAGTGATAATGACCATCTTTTAAGGTTATTGAACTGGTGGCGATTTTTATGAACTTTTTGTCCTCTACCGATGGCTCATTCTGCTCATCATGGTGCTTTTCAGAAAAGTCCTGATTGTATTGTTCCACAAGCAGGTCCTCCAGTTTCGCGATTGATATTCTATTTGCTGTGGCTTTGGGTCTTCCCATCTCATCCACCGCGTTGATGTTAAGTGGACCACAAACCGCCCATCCCAAGAGTGTCCTCACCACATATGGCCCGTCGTCCTGACTGTTTATGACCTGCCAAGGTTCCATGGCTCTTGGGGTATTGACTCCAATCAGAAGTTCCACCTCTGCATCAATCTGAGTGGTGTGAACATCTTTCAGGTAGGGCCATCTTTTCAATTCCTCTTGAGTAAGGATGTTTTCCTTTGACACAGGGATGGCTGGTTGCGTGTAAATTGTAGGCAGTGCAAGAAATGTGTCGTCATCGATGTTGCCTACCTCCAGGCCTGATATCTCATATGCCGGGACTGGTCTCTCTTGTGCCATGGTTGTAAGGAGAATTGAGGTTTTCCGGCCCTTAGCATTCAGCTTCCTCATGAGGCTCTCTGTGCAAAAGGATGCCGAGCTGCCATGGTCCAGGAAGGCATATGTAGTTATATACCTACTTCCGTCAGCTTGTTTCACCTTAACTGGCACGATGGCTAAGGCACAGTCCTTACCGGCCCCATTATCTTCACCCAGCCTCACCAGAGCACTACCCACAGTTTTCTTGGTCACGGTTGGTGTCCTCACCTGTTGAGGTGTTTTCACCTTCCATGTCGTAGACCTGACTGTTCCCTTTTGATGGCCTGGTCCTTCTTGGTCATTTGTCTCTATGTGTAGCAGAGTCAGGTGTTCTTTCTGGCAATGCTGACACCTCATCCGCTGGCTACAGTGCCTACTGAGATGTCCCTTGTTGAGACAACCAAAACAAAGTCCTTTCACCTTTAAGAACTCTATTTTGTCTAGATGTTTCTGAGCTCTTATCCTCCTGCAGGCTTCAAGTGAGTGATCGCCTGCACAGTACAAGCAAGGAGTTCTAAAAGCCACAGAGCCATCTGCCTTGCATCCTACATTACCGACGGTTGACGGTATGTTTGTGGCCGGTGTCACTGTCGTGGCAAAGCTGCTTCTCTCCTTTCTCTCTTTAACCGGTGCGGCTGATGCTCCTGCTCGTGCTTGCCATCCAGAGGCTGCCGTCTTGAGGTACCTTGGGGCAGCTCTGTCAGTACCATAGTCTTGAATATCACCGAACAATGGGTCGGAGGCCATTTTGGCTTGTTTTTCCAGGTAAGCCACAAGGTCCTTGAATTTGGCTCTTTGCCCAGTGCGCTCCTGGATGTCGTAGGCTGTTGACCTCCACCTTTCTCTGATCCTAAAGGGTATCTTGGATAAGATCAGTCGTAGGTTAGATGGATTGTCCAGCTCATCCATATAGTGGAGCTCCTGCATTGCATTACTGCATCCTCTCAGGTAGAGGGCGTAGGCGCGCAAAGCCTGACTATCCTCCGGTTTGATGCTGGACCAGTCCAAGGCCTTCTTTATATAAGCATTAGTTATCCTTATTTCATCACCGAAATTCTCTTTAAGTAGTCTTTTGGCTTCCACATATCCATCCTGTGGATGCATGTGTAGGCAGCTCCTCACAAGATCTTTAGGTTGCCCTGTGGTGTATTGTTCTAAAAAGTAGAGTCTATCTTGCTCGCTGGTGGTTCTATTTTCTATGCCATACTCGAAGGCTCGCATGAATGACCTAAAGTTCATAGGATCTCCGTTAAACATGGGAATCTCCCTGGTTGGGAGTAGCGCCAGATTCTGCTGTGAGACAAGTATATCTGCAATGTCGTTCTGCCTTGCCATGACATTTGATAGAACCTGGTCTGTTTGTGTTTGACCCTGTTGTCCTGCAGTAGCTCCAGATGGTTGTAGCTGAAGCTGCACAGGGTTCTGATGCTGATATGGAGCATGTGGTTGTTGCCAAGGTTGTGGCTGAGGTAGCACATATGGTGGTGGTCGATACTGTACAGGTGGTAGTGGCTGTATATATGGCTGTTTGGGTCTCACTACTTGTGGA
Source organism: Notolepis coatsorum (assembly GCF_963971535.1). Lineage (NCBI taxonomy): Eukaryota > Metazoa > Chordata > Actinopteri > Aulopiformes > Paralepididae > Notolepis > Notolepis coatsorum. Next base: position 27,110,875 of record NC_140170.1, read on the forward strand.
GGCCTCTGTTGTTGTTGTTGTTGTTGTTGTTGTTGTTGTTGTTGCTGTTGTTGTTGTGGTTGTGGTTGTGGTTGTGGTTGCCGTTGTTGCCGTTGTTGCCGTTGTTGCCGTTGTTGCCGTTGCTGTTGCTGTTGCTGTTGCTGTTGCTGTTGTTGTTGTTGTTGTTGTTGTTGTTGTTGTTGTTGTTGTTGTTGCTGCTGTTGCTGTTGTTGTTGTTGTGGTTGCTGCTGTTGTTGTTGGTGTTGTTGTTGCTGATGTTGTTGTTGTTGTGGTTGCTGCTGTTGTTGCTGCTGTTGCTGCTGTTGTTGTTGTTGTTGTTGTTGCTGATGTTGTTGTTGTTGTTGTGGTTGCTGTTGTTGCTGCTGCTGTTGTTGATGCTGTTGTTGTTGCTGATGTTGTTGTTGTGGTTGCTGTTGTTGCTGCTGCTGTTGTTGATGCTGTTGTTGTTGCTGATGTTGTTGTTGTTGTTGTGGTTGCTGTTGTTGTGGTTGCTGTTGTTGCTGCTGCTGTTGTTGATGCTGTTGTTGTTGTTGTTGTTGTTGTTGTTGCTGCTGTTGCTGCTGTCGTTGTTGTTGTTGTTGTTGTTGTTGTTGTTGTTGTTGTTGTTGTTGTTGTTGTTGTTGCTGCTGTCGTTGTTGCTGATGTTGTTGTTGTTGTTGTTGTGGTGTGTGCGCCCATGCATACTGGTCCAAGAGCTGTCTTTGCACAGGGGTTTTTGGAACAGCATTTATGGATGCATATTCTACCGTGGATTGCAATATCGGTAGTCCTTCTGAGGTGTCTAGAGCATGTGCTTGGTCAACATAATCATTCATACCATCTCTAGGTTGCATCTTGTACACATATCCGTCCTCTTGAGAGGGTGGCTGGTTAATTTGTGATGGATACCTCGTGGTTCTAGATGAGTTGGTTTGTGATAATGTCTCATACTCATCCAGTATCTTGAGTTTGGCCGCTGATACAGCCATGTCTGTGTCAAAGTCGAGTTTATCCTTCTCAGCCTTTAATTTAGCCTTGGCTTTAGCCTCCTGCAGACTTAATTCAGCTATGGCTTTAGCTTTATTTAGATTTGTTTCAACCTCTAATTCAGCCTCCTTTAGGCTAGCCTGCAGACTTAATTCAGCTATGGCTTTAGCTTTATTTAGATTTGTTTCAACCTCTAATTCAGCCTCCTTTAGGCTTATGGCTTGTCTGGCTGAAAGTGCAGCGGCCTTTGCCAGAATGGTGGCCCTCTCGTTTTCAGCCCTTCGACGGGCGGCAGATAACCTGGATGATTGGCTTTTACTTGATGATTTTGATGATTTGGATGATCTTGATGGGGCCCTGGAAACGCTATCCTCTGGGCCTATTGTAGCCTGAAGGTCCCTTTCCAGCTCATCTTGAGTCTCTACTGGAGACTCTTGGATCCCAGACCCAGTTGGACTTTGGGCTGGAGTTTGCCTTTCCTTATTCCCTTCCATCAACCATTTTTCCATCACATTAATAAATGCATTGAATTCATCTATTCTTGGTTTATACCGTTGTGTTTCATCCTCATCGCTTTCCTGTAAATACGGCTGTACAGACTCAATTGCTGACTTAAAAGCACTGAGTGTCTTATTGAACAGTGCCATGTCCGTTCTTACTCCTTGTTCATCATTTGATTTCATCATCAGAATAATCTCATTTTTCTTGCGGGTGCATGCTGCAAGCCTGGCTTTACGTGATGCCATTAGTTGTTTCAGCTCAATATCCGCTTGTGTCAAATCCATATTCTCTGTTTCAATATCCGACATCTTGTCTATATTTATCCACCAGTTCTTAAGACAGTTTTATAATTTGGCTTATATTCCACAGCGCCGTTTGCGCGCGCCACGTACGTGGTAGTGTCTATTCCATTCATACATTCTACTCACGCACGTTCCCTTTGATGTCCTCGAGCCGGGAGGGAAGATCCTCCCCTCTTGGTGGTGATGCTTTCGTTGATCGATCCTGTAGCTGATCACAGGCAGCGATGTCCTCGGGCTGTGATCATTCACTGTGCTGATGTGGATCGATTCCTTCCTGCTGATCGCTGATCTTTGATTGTCTCTCACAACAATGCTGGCCCCTTGTTGTCAGTCCTCTTGCGAGTCCTCCTCTGGTGTTGTGCTTATTGACGCGCGCCTCTGCCTTGGGTCGCGTCAATATCTGCGCGAGTCCTCTTTCACTTTATTGAAGCTGGTTGGGGTTCAATAAACGCGATTTTCTTACTTAATATAGCGGCAACATGCCAGAATGCCGCTTCTTGGAGTAGACGGGGAGTGAATCCATACGCGCTCAACGTCCAAAGAAATAGTTTTCCACACATTAAGCTCCGTTATCAGACACCGATGTGGTGACCCGATTTAATTAGAATAAGTAGGTTACATGGGAGGGTTGATCACAGTGATCCTAAAACGTCATATAACCTGGTCTAATTGCTTAAAGTGTAATCTAAACAGTTTCCGAAAGCGTCCTGAAGCGGTAAGAAAATCATATGGTTTCCCCATCGGCTACCGCCCAACAGCTGATTCCTATCACCTATCTAATGATCTCCGCTGCGCTGTGCCGATCACCCGACAGGTGCAGGTGATCCACTCACAGCGCCACAGAGTCCACCCAACAGGCTACACAGAATCATAACCTTCCCCTCAATCATAACATTCCCCTCAATCATTACATTCCCATAAATTGTAACCTTCTATTGATAAAAATAATGATAATGATAATAATAATACTAATAATAATAATAATAATAATAAATAACAAAAAACACTCATTCGGCCTTTACAATCAGTGACCAGGACCTAATTGTCTTCATGACCTTATTCACACTAACAGACTGAAGCTGACTCTAGATCAGTGACCAGGACCTAATTGTCTTCCTGACCTTATTCACACTAACAGACTGAAGCTGACTCTAGATCAGTGACCAGGACCTAATTGTCTTCCTGACCTTATTCACACTGCAACCAGGCCCACCCATGAGGCGGGAAAAGGGGGACAACTTTCTGGGGCCCAGCTGTTAACACATTGGGCGCCAGCCATTAGCCTTATCCGTGTAGCTAGAGCGGCAGGTCTCCATCGCCTACGTTCACTGTGCGTCACTATGTTTGGAGAGCTATATCTATATTCTATATTATAGCTATGGAGACAATACTATGGTAATTTGACAGTGACTTTCTTCCATCGAACATGCAAAAAAGAGATAATTTCCTCATGTATACGTTTGCGCGTTATCCCGTGGTGAATATTGTATAGTTTAGGAGTGATCCGGGATCATTCCTGAAATGATTTGATCGCCAGTAACGGCATTCGTTTTGAACACCACACACGCTGATCAGCTGGATGATCGATATGAAAACATTGTAGGATCAAGGTGAAATCGATGTCATATAGTCCTTACCTTTGATCGGGGTTATTCCAAAAAGAATATTCCAATTGTCTGATCGCGATTTCCAGTATTGATGTCCATCTGGTCCCGGACATAATTTGGCACAATTTATGGATTGAGTGTGCTAGATGTGTTTCGAAGTGGTCGAATAAAGCGGTTTACTTGGCTCCATGTAAATTAGGGGTTTAAATGTAACACAGGGTAAGATATAAGGTTTCAAACGGTGGGCGATACTGCCACCTAGCAGGATGCGGCCGGTATTGCACTTTGGCCATCTCAGAATGATTCCCTATGGGCACACAGAGGTCTGTGAATAAATAATGAATACAAATATTGAATAAAAGAAAAAACGACCAAAACCCGAGAAATCTCGGGTCTGGCACCCAACGCATGGCGAGTTAACCCGGGATATCTCGGGTCTGGCGCCGAATGTGTTAAGGGGCCCCATGGAGGTCAGAAGTAAAAACATGTTTAATGAGTTAGTGTAGGAGCGCAAGAAAGGATGAAACGGGAGACAGTTTCCCAACATAAATTACATACATCCAACAGAGTGCAGAGACGTTAATGTTACTCCTCGTACTAGTGACAACAGCCAGCTGACAGCTGACAGCTGACATATGTAGGTTACCAAATACCCACCCCATTCCCAGAATCCCCAGTGTTAAAGGAGCACTCACTCCGCTCCTAAAGTCCAGTGAATGTCTGCACCAATTGTGCGTGATAAGTGAGTCACCACACAGGCCCCCCCAGAATTCACCATAACCCCCCAAAAGATCATCCACAGTCAACGAGGCGGGGGGCGGATCAGGCACACAAAACGACTCCGTATCACCCGTGCAGGGGTAGAGGTGGGGATTGGGGGGGTCGTCCACGCCGCGGGGGCCGGGCCAGTTCAACTGGCCTGTCTAGGTCCAAATGGGCAGGCTTGAGCCGGTTGACCGATACCCGCTCTGACCTTCCTCCAATGTCCACCATGAAGTTCTTAGGCCCAGCCTCCAGGATGCGAAAAGGGCCGTCGTAAGGGGGCTGCAGAGGGGTACGGTGGCTGTCATGGCGAATGAAGACATACCTGGCTGACTGAAGATCCCTAGGCATGTAGGACTACGGGAGGCAGTGCTGGGAAGTTGGGACTGGGGGGAAGGCACCTGCACCCTCCCTGAGCACAGTCCGAGATGAGGTGACCGACCAGGGAGCCTCGGCATCCGGGAGGAACTCCCCCGGGACTCGCAGCGGCTGTCCGTACACCAGCTCAGCAGCCGAGGCCTGCAGGTCTTCTTTGGGGGCGGAGCGCAGGCCAAGCATGACCCAGGGAAGTCGGTCGACCCAGTTGCCGTCCGTAAGGCTGGCCCGCAGAGCAGCCTTCATAGAGCGGTGAAACCGTTCACACAAGCCGCTGCCCTGCGGGTTGTAGGCTGTGGTGCGGTAGACCTTCACTCCCAGGCCCTCAGCGACTGCAGTCCAGAGCCCGGACGTAAACTGTGGGCCCCGGTCGGATGTGAGGTCAGACGGTGTGCCAAAACGGGCTACCCAGGACCCGATGAACGCCCGGGCCACCTCGGCGGATGTGGTCGATGCCAGCGGGACCACCTCCGGCCACCTAGTGGTTCTGTCCACCATGGTGAGGAGGTGAGTGAACCCGTGGGGGGGGGGGCAGAGGACCCACCAGGTCCACATTGACATGGTCAAAGTGCCTCTCCGGCAAGAGAAACGGTGCCAAGGGGGCTTTGGTGTGACGGTGTATCTTTGCACGCTGGCACGCCATGCAGGAGCCGGCCCAGGCTGTGATGTCCTTCCTAAGGCCATGCCAGACGAATTTAGCACCGACCAGCTTAGTTGATGCCTTCACCCCCGGGTGCGACAGGCCATGGATGGCTTTGAATACCTGCTGCCGCCAGCCAGCGGGAACCATCGGATGGGGCTGACCGGTGGAGACGTTGCAGAGGAGCGTGGTGTTGGCAATACCAAACTGCACATCCTCTAACCTTAGCCCAGTCCTTGTCAGTGGCCTGGTCGGCAGCCATGGCATCGTAGTCCAGTCCCAAGTGGACGGCCCCCACCACCATCCGGGAGAGGCAGTCAGCGACGTAGTTGTCCTTGCCTGCGACATGCCGTATGTCTGTGGTAAACTCGGAGATGGCGGAGAGTTGGCGCTGCTGGCGCCCTGACCATGGCTCGATGGCCTTGGCCATGGCGAAAGTGAGTGGCTTGTGGTCCACAAAGGCAGTAAAACGTTGTCCCTCCAGCAGGAATCTGAAGTGCCTGATGGCCAGGAAGAGGCCTAGGAGCTCCCGGTCATAGGTGCTGTACTTTATTTCATTGTCCCGCAGCTGGCGACTGAAGAAAGCAAGCGGTTGCCAGGCCCCCCCCACCCACTGTTCGTACACTGCCCCCACTGCGTAGTCAGAGGCGTCAGTTGTGAGTGCGATAGGGGCGGTAGGAAATGGGTGCCAGTAATGCGGCATTGGCCAGTGCAGTTTTAGCGCCCAAAAAAGCGGCGTCGGTACACAGGGACCAGTCCACCTCGGCCGTGGGGTCCTTACCACGCAGGGCCTCATACAAGGGCCGCATGAGGTGAGCAGCACGGGGAATGAACCTGTTGTAGAAGTTCACCATGCCTAGGAACTCCTGCAGGGACTTCACGGTGCGGGGTCGTGGAAAGCTGGCAACGGCGTCCACCCTGGCAGGGAGCGGAACGGCTCCCTCTGCTGAGACCCTGAGCCCGAGGAAATCAATAGACGACCGGCCGAACTGGCACTTGGCGGGGTTAACAATGAGCCCATGTGCACTGAGCCGCTCAAACAACTGCCTGAGATGTGTCAGGTGCTCCTCTGCAGATGTGCTGGCTACGAGAATGTCATCCAAGTATACGAACATGAAGGCCATATCCCGCAGCACCGAGTCCATCAGTCGCTGGAAGGTCTGTGCCGCTTCCTTGAGGCCAAAGGGCATCCGCAGAAACTTGAACAGCCCAAAAGGAGTGATGGACGCCGTCTTGGGAACTTCCCGTGGGTGAACTGGTACCTGGTGGTATCCCTGCACCAAGTCCACCTTGGAAAAGATGGTGGTCCCTGCCAGGTGGGCGGAAAAGTCCTGTATATGCGGGACAGGGTACCGGTCCGGGGTCGTGGCATTGTTTAGGCGTCGGAAATCGCCACAGGGACGCCACCCACCATCAGCCTTAGTGACCATATGCAGGGGGAGGCCCACGGACTATCAGAATAGGGAACTCCGCTAGGAGGCGCTGATATACATCCCCGGCAGGCAGCAAGCATGCTGGACAGGCCTAGTGTCCCTGCCCCTCCCAGCGTGCACGGGTAGGTAGTAAAGGAGACAGCATCGATTAGGCGACAGTTTGTAATGTCCACTAGCAGCCTGAACGCACACAGGAAGTCTGCGCCCAGGAGAGGAACTGACACAGCGGCCATGACAAACTCCCACCTGAAACGGCGCCCGCCAAAACACACCTCTACATACCGGGTTCCGTAGGTACATATAGGCGTGCCATTAGCAGCGTCCATGGGGGGACCGTGGCCCCCAGCCATAGTGTCCACAGCTGTAGCAGGCAGGATGCTTCGTTGCGTGCCCGAGTAGTCGCCGGCCAAATAAGGTGTCCTTAATAAATAGCAGCCTGCTGCCTCCGCCAACGCTCATGGCTGTTAATGAGCATTGGCCCTGGCGTTTCCCTGGTCACTGTAATTGCACGGTGGGCGACACTGTTTGGCCCTGGCGCCAAACCGGTTATGAAAATAACACCATCCACTGTTACCCTGGCGACGGGCAGTCACTGCTGCAGCGGCGTCCGCAGCGTCCACTAGGTGGGTAGGTGGGTGGTAGGCTGGAAGCAGCGCATGCACTGCTGCCGGTTGGCGAGATAAATCCTGTCCGCTTCGGCAGCCAGCGTGCGGTAGTCCTTGGTGAAGGAGACGGGAGAGCTGGCCAGAGCGGTGCGCACAGGCGCTGGGAGCTGACGCAAGAAAACATGTTTAAATAAAAAACAGGGATCTGCCGAGCCCAAAACGGACAGCATCCTGTCCATCAGTTCGGGCGGCTTGCCGTCGCCGAGGCCGTTAAGTGACAATAGACGATCCGCCTTTTCAATTTCCGACAGTTCAAATAATTGCAAAAGGAATGCCTTGATAGAGTCATATTTGCCGGCAGCTGGCGGAGCTTCCAGCAGCCCCATAGCGCGGGCCGTCGTCTGGGCATCCAACGCTGCTACCACATGATAATATTTAGTAACATCCTGGGATATTCCTCTCAACTCGAACTGGGCTTCAATGTGCTGAAACCAGGGTCGGGGGCTGTGATGCCAGAAGTCGTGTAACTTAATTGCTGCGACGTAGATAATGTTCACTTCTCCGTCCGCCATAATGTAATAATCACTCACGTACTTCAGGTCACCAATGTGGGAGCGCAAGAAAGGATGAAACGGGAGACGGTAGTCGAGTCTTTCCTTTTACTTCCCAACATAAATTACATACATCCAACAGAGTGCAGAGACATTAATTTTAATCCTCGTACTAGTGACAACAGCCAGCTGACAGCTGACATATGTAAGTTACCAAATACCCACCCCGAGAGAGAGAAGTAGTATATGGCACCTGTCTCATTATGCAAATTATTATGCATTACCCATCTGATTGGTCGAGAGGTTTAATGGGACGGGGCTTAGGGGTATGTCATACCTTATAAGGGTATATATCAAAGTTTGATGGATTGTAGCCACGCCCCTTTTTTTAGATGAGTTATGACCCCCTAGGGCTTCTCTGATTGGTCGAGGATGTAAGTAGGCGGGACATCCGGTTTTGAGGGAGGGACATCCGGTTTTGGAAGGGGAGGGCCATCTGGTTACGGAAGGGGAGGAGTTTTCAGAATTTTTTCAAAATAAAAGTTTTATTTAAAAAATAAATAAATAAAAAAGTCCTTCAAAATAAAAGATTCAATTTTTTTTTAGATTCAATTTTTTTTTTTTTTTTTCAGATTATGTGTATTCCAAGGTTTTCACAATATGTATTTCTGTATTCCAAGGTTTTCAGATTAAACATTTCACAATATGTATTAGTGTTTCTTCACAATATGTTTTATGTGTATCTTCACAATATGTATTCCAAGGTTTTTCAGAAAAATACAATATCTTCAGAAGGTATTTTGTGTATCTTCAGAATATAGTTTCACAACAATCTTGATTAAATGTGTGTGGTTTAAGTTACACAATTAAGAATATATGTATATCTTCAGAATAAAATACATTTTGTGTATTCCAAATGCTAAATGTAAAATACAATGTGTGTTTTCTTCAGAAAGTGCATTTATTCCAAGTGGTGTGTGTGTATCTTCAGAATAAATGTGTGTGTTTTCTTAATGCCAAAAGCCAAATGTAAAATACATTTTGTGTATTTCTTAAGAATCTATTATTCTTCAGAAATGTTCAATATGTCTGTGTTCAGAATAAGTGTATCTTAAGAATAAGCATTTCAAATGTCTCTCTTTGCTGTTGGTGTGTAGAAAGAATACTCCCCAAGCTCTGTTTGACTCCACTCTGTAGGCTGTGTGTTCTCTCAAATGTCTCTCAGTAGATTGAAATGAAACGCTGCAGGTTCTCTGAAAATTCTGATAGTGACAACCCCCGTAGCAGTCATAGGAGGCGGGTGAATGACTAGGGCCAATGGGAAGCCTAAAACTACCAGATGCAGCTTCTGCCAAAAGCAGATTTATGACTCTGCGACTTCCCGTTTCTGTAGAAAAAACGGCCCCCAAGGTGTGGGTGTGTGTCTGTGTGTGTATTCCAAGGTTTACAGATTAAACATTTAAACTGTGTGTGAGAATTAAGTTACATAATAAAGTTTCAGAATAAATGTAAAATACAATTTCTGTATTCCAAATTACAAATGTATGTATGTCTATATTTTAGTTTCTTGGATAAAGACATAATCTTTATACACTTGTGTTTAAGCAAAAGAAAATTACAAATGTATCCCTTAATGCTCTTTGGGTGCCAAAGTGCACCATTTCATTACCCTGCAAGGGTGTAGGGTTTGAATATTTCGTTAATACGGTCCTGCGAAGTGTTTTTATTTAAAATAGATTCTTTAAAAAGGTTGCATTACAGTGTTTTATATTATTCACTTTAATTATTACACATATATTGCACTATATATGATAGCTTAAAGAGTTGGGCTGAAAATATAAAGTACAGAAAAGATCTGTGTGACAGTGAGGCTATGTCTCTGTTCTGGGGTGCGAACAGGGCCCTTCTTAGGTGCTAAAACACCGCATGGGGGGCGTGAAGATTAGGGCACATGCATACTTAGAGTAAAAATGTAGAACATTATAGTCACATTTACAGTCATCATTCAAATGGTTTATATCTTTGTAACATGAAAATTAGTGTACAACATTATACTCATAGCATATTTTTAGCTCACACAATGTTCACATGTTTTCACACATATTTTAAAAGATTTCCCCATAAACATGCATTTGTCCTAATAAACTAACCTACACTATAACATTTTGATGAATATTGTTACACCGCTGACAGAGATGTATTATAATTATAATTTGGATAAAAACGTCAACTAATTGACTAAATGTAAATGTTGTAATACCAACTATTTGACAGTTGTGGGACACGGTGGTGATTCTTATTTTCTTATATTGTAAAACTAAGACTAAAACTAAAATTAAAAGGCTACAGATCAGAGAAAGACTTATGTCTTGTTTACATCAGAGTCACCCATTTTCAATACATCAGGGCATACATCACATACTGATAGACATTAATGTTACATCCAGACATTTAGGACATAACAGATTGTAGATACAGCACTGTTTGTGATAACTTGTAAGGGTCTGTCTGTCCAAGCTGTTTTAACTGTTTCAATAGGGTATTTCAACCATCTTTAATTAAGACTTATTTTGGATATAGATCACTTCAAAGCATGAATGTCCATACACTGTAGCAATGCTAAGCCTACATTTTCAGGTCAACTTCCCTTTTTTAGCACGGTTCAAACCTTACCAACCCCATTTAATGTCACAGTACCCTGAAATAGCACAGAGTGTGGGGAAAAGGCCTTTTTCAAAATAAAAAACTTTGAAACTGTACACCATTCACCACCCTAGCTGATTTTAAAGTTCCAAATTAAGGACATTTAAAGAATGAGAGGGGCTAATGTCCCTGCATCATTGCATAACGTGGTGTTATATTTTATATTTATGGCCTAACCATCTCCCCCATACCAACATCCTGCAGTTCATTAACTTCCTTCCTCTTTTTTACCCCCAATGTTTTTGTATTATTCACTTTAATTATTACACTTAAAGATATGATTAGGTATAAAAGTTAAAGATATGATAACTTAGACTTGGGCTGACAATATAAAGTGCTGAAAATATCTGTCTTTTTGAGGATCTGGGTGTGAACAGTTATAGGTGTCAAAACACTGCAGGGGGGTGTGAACGTTTAGGGAATGAACAACCTCTGTATATTTGGTGGTAATACTTTGCATTTTACTCTAAACAAAACTAATAAAGTCTGTATTTCAGCTAACTCTTTAAGTTTCAATAGTCTGGATTTAATACATAATTCGTTGGTATGTTCTCTTGAATCTACATTGTGAACTATTCTTACTGCTCTCTTCTGTAATATAAATAATGGCTTTATGTTGCTTTCATACGTGTTACCCCACACTTCCACACAGTAACTCAAATATGGTAGGATGAGTGAACAATATAATATTAGCATAGAATTATAATCAAGCACATTCTATGCCTTGTTCAAAACAAAAACACTCTCGGATACCTTATTTTTTTATGTACATTATATGTGGCTTCCATGTCATTTTCTCATCCAACATAACACCCAACATTTTTAACTCAGATACTCTTTCAATATTAACTCCGTCAATACATAATGGCACATTGTCCTTCTTTCGATTAGTAAATATCATAAATTTCGTTTTTCCAAATTTAGGGATAGCTTATTGTTATTAAACCATATCTTAAGTTTACACATTTCATTTACAATGTCATCTGCTAATTTTTTAAGGTATTTTCCTGAACTGAAGAAATTTGTATCGACAGCAAATAAAACAAATTGCAATATGTTTGACACTACACATATATCATTAATATATAAAATAAAAAGTTTGGGCCCCAGGACCGAACCTTGAGGGACAACACATTCAATATTCATACATTCAGATGTGTAACCAGAGAGTTGTACATATTGTTGTCTATTTTCAAGATAGCCACTTAACCAGTTCATCGCCACCCCTCTCACACCGTATGTTTGTAATTTAGAAATTAAAATGTGATGATCAATCGTATCAAATGCTTTTTTTTAAGTCAATAAACACCCCTATTGTGTAATTCCTTTCATCTACGGTTGTGGTTATTTCTTCATATATATTCATTAAGGCTACGGCTGTAGATCGATTTGCCCTGAATCCATACTGACTCTCACTCAGTAGGTTATTATTTTCAATAAAACGATCTAAGAATCTTGAATCAAGAATCTTGGAAAATTGTGAAAGCAAAGACAATGGTCTGTACTTGATAAAGATGTTTTTGTCCCCAGATTTAAATAGAGGAATAATGTAGTGAATTAATAGAATTTTCCCACAGGGATGAGGTTTATCTTATCTAAGTGTGCTAGTGTTTAATAGTGTATAGGGACATAGTGTAATATAGTGTAATATAGTCATAGGGTAGTCATATAATAGTATGTAATAGTGTTATAGTGTAATAGTGTGTAATACTGCAATAGTTTAATACATTCTTTTTTTATTTTTCCTCAAACAGACATGTTCATGTAACTTGCATCAATCCGATCATACTTATTATAATCTATACCCTTAATTTCAGTCACCTTTCAGCCAACTGAGTTGAAGAGTTGTAGCCTGGTCCTGAGTTTATTTTTTTTACCTATACCAGATAATCTGTAGCAGGCTAAATGTGAATAAAACACATTGAAAGCCAGGTCAAGAGGCTAAAAGTGAGGTTGGGTTTCTTTTTCAGAAACAAATCGTGCTTTTTTTTCTTTGAATGTCAATGATACACTTGAAATCGACATCTAAAACCATGAAACTGACCGATACACTTAAAACAGACATGTCAACCTAGTTTTTTTTAACCTGTTTGCATAATGATAAGGTATAAAAACAAAGTGCTTCAATACAAATGTATTTTTTTAGAAGTTTAGTAATATCAAGCCCCAAATGTATTTTCTTTAACCTGATCTAAGGTACATTATACAACTCATTTATGAATTACTTTGCAATGTCTAGTTTTTTTTTTAGCCCCCCAGAGTTTTATGCTCTCAATATTATGGATATGCATTAAATCCTACACCCAGCATGAAATATTCAATCAACTCAAAGATGATGGTTCTAAGGTAAATAAAATGTAATTCACTCACCATAGTTAGTGTATAGTATGGCTAACATGTATGAAAGTTGTTGATACAATATTATAATTCATAACAATTTTGCTAAATGCTAAAATGCACGGTATTACCGGCGAGGTTGTTTGATTTTTGTCCAGATGATTGAAGGAAATTCATTTTAAGAACTATTTAGCATGAAACATCTTAATACAAAGATGCATTTTAACCATGAAAATAATGCAATGTTAGGTTTTACCGTGATTATAGTGTTCACAGATAGGAATATATCCAGGATACATTCAGTAACATCTGTAACCCTGAACAGACTTGTGAAGTTAGAGATAGGAATGTATTATTCACATTCAATTATCCAAATGTACTCTGTTTGAGTCAAATTTACTCTGTGAAATGTACTCTGCGAAATGTAAGGTGTAGCAAAAACAATTCATATCGTTTCAGTGATGGCCTGGTTGATAGCTACATTGTCGACATGTCTTATTTTTTATTCTTATTTCACTGTATAGTGAATCCAGAGGTATAGTGGAGCGATTATATTTTGTTTTTATAATATTTTATAATATTAAAACATGTCTTATGTTCTATAAAATGTTCTTATATATCTACAAGTCTTATAGAATGATGTAAAAAGAGTTCTACTAATATATTTCACTTAAAAAACTTGTACAGAAAGATACATTTCCGACCCCCGGAACCCTGTCGGAGTGTATACAGGTTCTGTACAGTATACCATATGCAAATCCCATATGGTCTAGCGGTAAGGATGCCCTGCTTTCATCAGGGAGGCGCAAGTTCGACTCCTGCTATGGGAATAACACCTTTTTCTATACATAGCAAATGTGTTGGTATGCTTTATTGTAACCGTTTGACTGTTTTTAGTGCAACACTACTGTCACCAACATCTAAGAAGGATCTAGGGTTATCTCCTCAACACTAGGTCTGAGATGCATTTAAGTCCTATCAATAGGTTTGTCCATACCTTTGCAAGGATATGTATGACGGTGCTACATTCATTTATTTTAAATTTGGTGGACTTTATGGTATTTTATGGTTTATTTGTGATTGTGATACTTCTTATTGAATTGTTTAAAGAATGTGTTTAACCCAAGGGGTGATTAATGTATTGTTGGACCTTACAAATATGATTTGATCATGATCCTAACAAATGGTATTGTTTACATAACAGTGTAGACATTTCGAAGTTTTAAAGGGATCACCTTCACATACCTGAATATAGTTGCACAACTGGATAATATTTGTATTATTACTAGGATGAACTTAAAATCATTCAAAACAATTATTACATAACAATTATTACAATGAAACGCAGATGGTTATATTATAATTTTTTATTAAAGAATATTGCAGATCATGCTGCAACCTTTTTTATCAATAATATAAGCGTGCATAACATCAATAATGTGATTAATATCTAAAGTTTCTAAACACTTATGATTTTTCAGTTTAAAAGCCGTAACATCCACTATTACGGTGTATAAACATAACAGGTGTGCTCTGTTAAAATGACCATTCATATGATCTAAAATAGTAACTAAGCCGTTTTCAGATAGAAGACTTTCATCCTCTGAGAGTGTCTCTATCATATATTGCCAATTATTTAGCAAGCTTTTCTCTCTCACCAGCTTCAACATATTTTCAAAAAGCCTTAAGCGCAGGCTGAGGAGGGGCCCATTCACGGGAAATGTTCAGGGGCCCAGACATTCCTGTGTCCGGCCCTGCTTCCAACCAGAGACGTTGACTTATTTGTTGCCGACGACAATTATCCTTTTCAAAAGGAAACAACTATACGAGGAATCATTCCTCCGCTTATTTCTCCATCTGTATCATCGCTCACAACAACGATGAAGTAGATTAAGCCATTTTCGTCGTCGAGTCGCGGATGACTGGCTTAGAGACAACCAAAATCTAATTCCTGCTACTCAACTATTACCCACATTCGATTAACTTAACTCAATAAAGATGATTGCTTTCCTGCATATTTCACGAGAGCTCTGGGTGAATGGCTCACTGGGGCCTGTTGTGTCCCACGCCAGTTCCCGCACGGGCCGTGAAGAGGAGGAGAAGAGAGAGAGAGAGAGAGAGAGAGAGAGAGAGAGAGAGAGAGAGAGAGAGAGAGAGAGAGAGATGTCTGGGGGGCATAATTACAGCCGGCTGCGGAGAGAGAGGAACGGGTTGGCATTGAGAAGAACGATGAGGTTAAATCTCACTGGTTTTTCTTCTCATCTGCGGACGTCCAAGGAGCCCCGGACTGCACAGCGTTTCCCCCGATGGAAGCTAACGTGATACTCCACTCACCAGGGGCGTAGCTGGGGGGGGGGGGGTAGCTTAGGATGATTCCAAGGGCCCAGCACTGGGGGGTGGCCGCAAAAAAAAAATTTTTAATTTTTTTTTTTTTTTACTAGACATCACTCAGGTGTATTATTGATGCTCTCATTGACACTATGTTTGTTTCTGTTCTATAATTAATATTAATAATTGTAATAATAATAATATTAATAACCCACTGTAGTAAATTATAATATATAAGATCATCATATATATAAGAGCATGCTGGCACAGAAACTGAGACACTTCATCACCTCATTTCTCGTTTTTTTGGAACGACTGCTCAAAATCCACACTAATTGATCTTGTATTTTCAGAATTGAAATTGATAAAATTGTGGCCACTATTGTTTTTGATCTGGGTAATATTGATCACTGTCCTACTGCATGTGTGAGGAGTGCAAACATTATTTAAAAAAGCGGTACCAGGCACGTGCACACATAGAGCCCAAGGGGTGCTTGAGCACCTGCCTTTTTGAGCCTCATAAAAAAAGTGCCCTTTTTGAAGAAAAAAAAGGAAACAAATCTTTTTTCTTTTTTTTTACCGTCACTCACTGCCCTTCCAACAAAAAAATTTCAGGATAGAATCAAAATATTAGGTAAAGAGAGAGAGAGATGCCCCATATTCCATTGCAGTTTGCACGGCCTCCTCAGCGTGCCTCTCCGCGGACCTATATATTTTATGCATAGCATGGGTGGTAGGTAGGTAGGTATTTATTTAGACAACAAAAAATATACCGATCATTACATCACATTATTTGCTTTTGTCAAGGAGAGGAATGAAAAAGCCAATGACTTATTTACATCGTTGTCCCTGGAAGTCAAGGATGCTTGATACATACACATACAACTCATTACAGAAAATCATTCACAATTATTACATTTGAATAGCAATAATGGCACAACAAACATGTGCATTTGTTGAGACATGTTAAACTAGCTGTGAGTCTGTGTGTCTCAGAGCACCCCGAGGGGAGGGGGTGGTTTGGGGGGGAGGGGGGACGGAGAGAAATTCCGGCCTTGACTCTGACTACATTTGCCGTCAGCTAGGACCGGAGGGGGAGGAGCTGGGAGATGACTACCATTGGCGTCATAGGGTGTGGCATTTTGGCGATGAGACAGTCACTTTGGCACCCCTCCAGCACTTGCGTGGGAGAGGGAATTGGGTGTTGGGATGGGGGGGGGGACCGCTACCAATCTTATCTTCTCCAGACAGCCCTGCTTTTCTTCGGGAGGATTCGTTCCTGGCACGGCATGTACAGCCCTTACTCCCGTCTTGACCTTGATGCTTTCACGTTCTGCAGCAGACGGAGATGGGGGGGGGGGGGGGGGGGTGGGGGGGATGCAGCAGGCAGCAGTGACCAATTTGCTGCTCAAATGCTGCTCCAATTTAGTTTAATCACAATATATCACAACCTTAATTTCCTGCGCGATGTCCAGAATGGCCTTTGACCTCGATTGCTCATCTGAATGGTAGGCAACGAGTCTCTCCAGAATGGCCTTTGAGCTCGATTGTTCGTCAGAGTGGTAGACCGCGATGCTCTCCAGCATGGCCTTTGAGCTCGATTATTCTTCAGATTGATAGACAGCAAGCTTCTTATAAAGTTCCACCTGGTTGGTTTTGATCCTGGCTATTGTCACAGCCAAAGGATCTACGCCTCTCCGAATTAGGCTAAGGCAGTACCAGATCCATATGCTGATCGCGCCCATTCCGATCATGAATATTAGTAGATACACATCTGCAACATCCTCAATCTCCAGTGGATAAAAACAGATTGGGTTTCATTTACCGTATGTATCGATCGTAAAGCCTGACTGGAAACTCCAGAGTGGACAGGGCGCATCCTGCTTCCTCGTAGAAAATATGCGATCTATCGCTGCAAATGACCAGCTTATAGAAAAGCTCGAGTCAACACGGCTGGACGGCCTCAGGCAGGTAGTGGTGATGAAAGGCGAGAATCCACACGGCAGCCAGACAGCTTTTGGAGGAGACGAGAAGGCAGCGGTGGGGGTGGCCTTGGAGGTCCGGGAGGCCTGAATTCTTTCCCTAATACATTTCCAGTTCCGCGTTCGCCTTCTGCGCTCTGATTGGCCCACTGACGTTTCTGGTCGCGCCAATCGTGTGACGGCAAGTTCTTTCCCCGGTTAAGCTTAGGTACTCTTTCGAAGTTGGTTAGAGTTTGTCTTTGAGCATGGCGATAGAACACCAGCCCTGATTCCAAACTCTAACCTTAACCAACTTCGAAAGAGTCGCCTAAGCTTAACCAGTGATAAACTAGGCGTTAGGTAGTTTGCAGGCTGTTAGACCCGGAAATGGGCAAAGACACAGCTCGTCACGCGATTGGGCGCACATGTCACATATCCAGAAACGTCAGTGGCCAATCAGATCGCATCAGAAACGTCCATGGCCAATCAGATCGCAAAACGCGCATGCGGAACTGGAAATGTATTGGGGAAAGAATAGACGCGTCCGGGAGAGGGAGAGATATGCGACTGTTCTGGTGATGATGATGATGATAGAAACCACTGTGGCGCATACAGTTGAATGCTGGTATTACACTCACTGAGGGACACGAAGAAGTCAAGTCCGATGGGATTTGGGAATCTCAAATACAAATCGGGATTGGAATAAAAAATGCATTTATATTAAACAATACAGAATATACAGCACTTCCTGGGGTCTGTAGGGTAAGCACTTATTCCCTCCCCCCTGAACATCTATGGAGATGTATGGGCCTTTTAAGTCAGTGATAAAAGTGTCTTTCAAGGATTGATTGATTGATTGATTGATTGATTGATTGATTGATTGATTGATTGAAAACTTTATCAACAGATTGCAGAATGGGTACAGTACAGTACGGCTCAATACATACAATTGTTAAGGGGATGCAGACCAGAGAAAGACTTTCGTCTTGTTTACATCAGGGTCCCCCATTTTCAATTCATCATAACATATATGACATACATGACATACAGATAGACAAAACAGAACACACATATAAACAAACATGACAACACACGATAAGATACACAAGCATTAATATACAGTGTATATCCAACAAAATTACCATTTATACCAATGTCTTATACAGGATATACCCCTAATACCTGTTATCTAAAAACCTACACACATATGCTCCAGCTCGAACCCCCCCCTCCCGGACCCCTCTTTGGATTGTACCTCCATTATCCCTCGATCCTAACCAGACACTACCATTATAAGCTAGCTTTTATTCTCTCCACCACTTCTAACCACATTGACATTTTGGATTCATTGAGACCCAGAATTCTTGCTGTAGATATTTCTTGATAAATCACATCGAGATATGTAAGAAACCAAACTTTCCGGCACATTTTCTCCGGTTGAAACCAGCGTGATGCGATCAGCTTTTTAGCTACTGTGATACCCGATAAAACCAATCTCTTTAGCTGTGGATTTACTGCAAACTCAAAAACATCATTCAATAGTAATACAGAGGGGTGTACAGGTATATTCCAAGATACGAGTTTTGATAATTGTTGGGTCACATCTTTCCAGAATGTCTTAACTGGTGGGCAGTCCCAATACATGTGCATAAATGTCCCTTCGTCCCCATTTGTACATTTGGAGTCTTGTTTAAGACCCATTCTGTTCAGTCTTATAGGAGTCAAGTATGTCCTGTGAATATAGTTAAGATTGATTTGTTGATGGTCCGGGTTCCTTGATGTAAGTCGGACATTTGCCCAGGCTCCTTGCCAATCAAAGTCACTTTCCAGGTCTGGTATATCCCTCCTCCAGACAGAGTCTAGTTGGAGGGTTTCATACGAGGACGTTAGTAATTGATGATAAAAATCTGAAACAAAACCTCTCGATGTCTCTCTTTCATAGAAGAATTTGTGGTATCTGTGGTGTTCAATTGGTATGTCTAATGGAACACTGAGACTTCAAACATAGCCGTAACTGTATGTAAAAAAGCCATGTGGACTTGGTGAGATTACATTTTTTGCATATTTCTCCATAACTACAAAAACCCTGTTTGTTAAAAACATCCCCTAATGAGTGTATGCCTTGCTCTTCCCATATAGGGAATCTTATAGGTCGTTTTTCAATTAAGAGTGCATTGTTATTGAATAAGGGAGTATGATTGTGCCATTTATGTGGGTTAGGACATTTTTTTTGTGTATCACGCCATATCCGGATCGCATGGGTAATTATGGGGCCAAATTTCCATTCACAGTGCTTGATTGGTAGCTATGTCCTTCAGTCTATGTTGGGCTACTATGTTTTCTTCAAATTTTCTCCAGGATACTAATGCTTGGGGATCAAACCATGTTGTCAATGGTCTTAATGTGTACGCCTTAAAATAGTGGAAAAAATCTGGAAATGCCATGCCACCGTCTGCTTTATTTCTCTGTGCAGTGGATCTTTTTATACGTGGTGGTTTGTTATTCCAAATAAATTTGTATGAGGAGGAGTGTAATCTTTTCCAGTAACCCTCTGGAGGGTGTAACAGTAGCATTGAACTGAAGAAGTTGATTCTAGGTAGTACATCCATCTTAACTATTGATATCCGTGCCTGTACTGAGTTTAAGTTTTGCCCACCTATCAAGGTCGTCTTTGATTTTGTTTTGGATTTTTGTGTAATTGTGCTTCACCGTTATGGTGGGGAATATTTCCACTCCCAAGCATCTAAAATGTTTTATCATAGGTATCTCTCCTGGGAGGGTTATATCTTTTTTTGCAGGGGTGTTAAGTGGAAGGAAAGCCGACTTCGGCCAATTTATCTTAAATCCCGATAAATCACCAAAGTTCTCAATCAACTTGAGCTGATGAGGCAATGTGGTGTTGGGGTTTTGCATGAACAATATTACGTTGTCCGCATATAAACTAATTTTATGTTGTGTGCCCTTGATTACGATTGGTTCTATGGATTGGGATTGTCTTATATATTGTGCTAAAGGCTCTAATGATAGATCGAATAGTCCGGGACTAAGAGGGCAACCCTGTCTGGCTGAGCGTGATACCGGAAACATTTTGGAGATGATTGTACCTGTTGTAATCATGGCCGATGGGTCTTTGTATAATACTTTAATCATATCAATGAATCCTTTTCCTAACCCCATCCTTTCTAATACTGCCCATAGATACGACCATTCCAGCCTGTCAAAGGCTTTCATAGCATCCAGGGACAGCATCGCCTTAGGTATGGTGTCGTCCTTGTCAGCATCTAGTACGTGCAGTATTCGTCTTATGTTATCAGTGATCAGGCGGCCTCTTATGAAGCCAGTTTGGTCCGGATGAACTAAAGACGTCATATGCTTTTGTAATCTGATGGCTAATACCTTAGAGTACAGTTTGATATCGGTTCCGAGGAGGCTTAAGGGTCTGTAACTACCGCACTCGGTGGGGTCTTTGTCTTTTTTGGGAAGGACTGTTATGAGTGCAATATTGTCATTTTTATGGAAGTTCCCCTCCTTGACTGAGTATAAGATCATATTTAGTAATAAGGGTCCAATTATGTCCCAACAAGAAAGGTACATTTCTGGTGGGATACCGTCTCTTCCAGGAGCCTTACCACTTTGCATTTCGGATATGGCCTTCTTGAGTTCCTCTAGTGTGATCGGTGTTTCTAACTGTTTAGCGTCATCCTCTGAAAGTTTAGGGAGAATAATTTGATTAAGATGTGTCCATTTTGTTTTGATCGAAGGTCGTTTCTGATTTATATAAGTCGGAGTAGAATTCTTTGAATGTATCGTTTATTTTTTCAGGGTCTGTTTCAAGTACTTGTTGTGCTCTAATGGTAGTTATATCTGCAAATTTTGCATTAATTCTTAATCCCATGGCTAATAGGTGACTAAGTTTAGAACCTTGGGAGTACTGCTGTTGTCTTGTGCTGCGTATTTGTATTTCTGATTGTTGTCTGTATATGGCATTGATCTCTATTTTTAGTACGTTAACTTGATTTTCTAGTCGAGTTGAGTTGTTGTATTTTAAAGAATTAAATAACGTTGAGTAAAGCGTTTTCCAGTTCAGACAGTTTTGTGCATTGATTCTTGCGCATTTGAGGAAAAGCTATCAGTGAAATCCTTGATCATTCCCTTTACTGACATCCATATTATTCTGGGGTCTTGCACCGAGTTTGCATTCTCCCGTAGGAATACTATAAGAGCTTCTTTGAGGTGTGTAATGAATTCCTTGTTATTAAGCAGCATCGATTTAAATCGCCATCTTGGGGCTCGGGAAGATAGTATGCCAAATGTTCCTTTTAGGAGTAAATAACAGTGATCTGATAGTGCATTGGGTATCATTTCCACTTCATATTTATCAAATAGTCTCGGGGATGCAAAGACGTAATCTATTCTGGATAATGTGTTATGTCTCGCAGATCGACAAGAGTACTTTCGGGTTGTGGGATTAAGTGATCGCCATAAGTCATTTACACCTGTATTCTTTGACCAATCCTTTAATGCTTTAGATGAATTCTTTTGTTCGCTGGAAAAGGCGAGGTAAGATTTGTCCATCCTTGGATTCCAAATGGCATTAAAATCTGCATCTATTATAAATGAGTAATCTGGAAGGTCTAACATTGCATTGGTTAGTGTAGGGAAGAAACCCTCTTCGTACAAATTTGGGGCATATACCGCTGCCAACGCTATTTTCCTGTTATTGTGTACAATCATAGCTATAGTTATACGACCATCTGCATCCGACCATACTCCCTTTAATTCAATATTTAACTTACGTCTAACGACTATGGCTACACCTCGAGTTCTCGTACCAAAAGAAGAGTGACTAATATTATGATATGTGTTGTCCGCTAACGTATCTATGTCTTCCTCTAAAATGTGCGTTTCGCTTAGTAGAGCCACGTCCACATGTTCTTTTTTCATCAGTGTGAGCACGCTTTTGCGTTTGTGTTGTTTATTTATCCCACCAGTGTTCCATATCATTATATTCAAACTAGCCATAATCTATACATGTTGTAGTGTAGTTTTTGGTAATGCTTCTGGAGTGCGAAGCTACAATAGATGTACATCCAATTATTGAGGTCCCGTTGAGAGCCGAGCTTAAAAACATATATAAAAATCCCCTTTTTCCCCCTCTCCCAGAGAGTCGTACAGGCCTGTGTTCCATAGACACATCCTCCGCGTATGACTCCCTCCCTTAGGCCACCGGATTGCCCAAACTGAGCTTTGTAATCCTACTCTTCCTATGCTAATTGCCATAGGATATAACATTTTCATTCTAATTCAATAGAATGTCGCTTTTGGTCTTGCGCCTTCCCTTAATGTAGTAAAATATTATGAAAAATGAAAAAAATAATACCTTCATTGATATATTCATTTGAACCTTCTACTAACTTATGTAGGAAACATCAGAAAAAGGAAAAGATTGTAGACAAACACTAACACCTTAAAATGAAGAAAAATAGAAAAGAACAATGTAAGATAAAAAATAAAATAAAAAGGGAGTGAGAGCTAAAATAAAACTCAACGTGGAGAAACCACTAGAATAAAATTGAATACATAGATAAGAGAAAAACAGAGACTTTTAGAGCTACATTGTGCCAATCTCTAAATCAGTGGAGTGATTATTTAAATTATTAGAATAACCTTGTTGTGCTCATACATTTAGGTGTGGCTGATTTTTTTAAAGCCTTATCAAGGCCTGATTAAACTTCAGTCAATTGATCATATGCTTATACACACCGGATGTTAATGTTAAAGTTGCATGCCTTCGTTGTAATGGTGCATTTTATTCTAGAAGGTTTTAGAATGCCCTAGTATATACGAACAGACTGCTGTTATGTTCCAGAATGATCTTCCTACCCAGGGTTCATGACTACTAGTATTTTCGGGATATTCCTTAGTGTCCCAGAGCAGTCGAGCGATGAGCCCAGAATATTCCAGATTGTTCACAGTGTCAATGATATATTCTTGTCTCCACGAGACCAGAAGTCTGTAAATATAATGCATTACGAAACATATTATTCACCTTGTGCCTTGGTGTTGCCGGCATGCATATCATCTGCTACTTTTGTTGAGTCGTGGTAAAGTCATTCTAATACTGAAATACAAAGAGAAAGAGAGAGATGAGTAGGCTTATCTGGTGCGAGACAGTGTTGCGTTCTGCCCTGGGGGACCTGCTCCATGTAGTTTCAAGTATTCCTCGGCGGCTTTAGGCGTGCGTAATCCTTCCCTCCGGCCGTCTTTTCCCACGATCGATAATAGTGCCGGGTATATTAGCCTTGGTCTGAGGCCACACTTGAACAATTTCTGCATCACCTCCTTGTAGGGGAAACGCTGAGCGATGGCCTCTTTGCATAGATCTTCGTAGATAAATATTGAATTTTCACCATATTTCAGTTTCCCCCTTTGGTTACGTGCAACTCTGATGATGTCATCTCTTATTGCCGTCTTGCGCAGAGTAACAATGATGACTCTTGGACCGTTGCCTCTTTGTTCTCGAGTACCGATTCTGTAACATTGGTCCACTATCGGCTCTGTGGTTAGAATGTTGTTACCCAAAATCTCTGCTAACACTGTTGGAAACTTGTCGTCTGTGTAATTGACTGATTCATCAAGTCCCACAATGCGGATATTATTTCGCCTGTAGTAACGTTGGGTCTCGAGCAGCCTCTCCATCGCTTCATCTTTGACTTCTTGTATTTTTATCCGACATGCTTCTTCCACCTTTTTTATCTCCTTCGTTAACTCTGTCAATCCATCGTTGACGTTCTTCTCGTTCTCTTTGACTACCAGTGTAATTTCTGTCACCGTATTCTCCACTGTCGTGATTCGCACGGACTGTACAGCGACCGCTTTCATAACTTCTTCGAATTTAGCATCGATGTGTTCGAATTTAGTATCGATGTGTGCGACGTGTAATTTGAAAGCGACCATCTGTTCTTTCATCAGGATAGTCAGAGAGTTGAAGTCGGGTTGAGTAATTGCACTGCCTGTGTCAGTTGATATTGTAGGTGCAGTGATGGGAGCGATGGATTTGTTGGCTATTATCTTCTCAAAATCCTCTGCTTTGTCCCTCACGGTACTTTTTCCTGTCGTTCCCGTTATGTTGTCCTCTATTGTCTCCCTCTCGGAGCCAGTCGCCGATGGTCCCGGTATATTCTCAAAGGGGATTGTCAACAACGGATCTGCCACCGCGTCGCCTGTTTTTTTTTTTTTAACGTGTCTCAATCGTCGCCGTTGGATTTGCTGCTTCGTGTTTCTTTCCAACCTTTTTCTTATCCTTACCATCCATGTTGAGTCTTTATGTCTTTTGATATAGTTAGTAGAAGTTCCTATTAATACATACGATGTGGTTTAATCTCATTGGTATTTGTTAAAATAATGTTTTTGAACGAAATTAACAGTGACGGGAGCGGAGCTGTTACCAAACACGTGCGCTACATATTGTAGCTAAACCGGAAGCCTCCTAAATGTTTAAGGTTCTTAGATGGATCCCCTGATGCCTCCTCCTCCTCTTCCTCCTCTTCCTCCTCCTCCTCCTCCTCCTCCTCCTACTCTTCCTCCTCCTCTTCCTCATTGTCCTCTTCCTCCTAATCCTCCTCTTCCTCCTCCTCGTCCTCATCTTCCTCCTCCTCCTAATCCTCCTCTTCCTCCTCCTCCTCCTGCTCCTAATCCTCCTCTTCCTCCTCCTCCTCCTGCTCCTAATCCTCCTCTTCATAATCCTCCTCTTCCTCCTCCTCCTCCTCCTCCTAATCCTCCTCCTAATCCTCCTCTTCCTCCTGCTCCTCCTCCTCCACCTCCTAACCCTCCTCCTCCTCCTCATCCTCCTCCTGCTCCTCCTGCTCCTAATCATCTTCCTCCTAATCCTCCTCCTAATCCTCCTCCTGCTCCTCCTCCTCCTCCTCCTCCTCTTCCTCATCTTCCTCATCCTGCTCCTCCTGCTCCTAATCATCTTCCTCTTAATCCTCCTCCTGCTCCTAATCCTCCTCCTCCTCCTAATCCTCCTCCTGCTCCTCCTCCTCCTCCTGCTCCTGTTCCTCCTAATCCTCCTCCTCCTCCTGCTCCTCCTCCTGCTCCTGTTCCTCCGCATCCTCTTCCTCCTCCTGCTCCTCCTCCTCCTCCTCCTCCTCCTCCTCCTCCTCCTCCTCCTCCTCCTCTCCACCTCCTCCTCCTGCTCCTCCTCCTCCTCCTCCTGCTCCTCCTCCTCCACGGGGAGCAGCATACTGGCTCATGTAAAATGGCAGCCCATGCATTATGCAGCAGCTTACGGCACAGCACAGGATCTCCATGTTCTCGGCTACAGTCCACTTGTCGCTGCTCTGGTCGTAGCGCTCCACCTTGGAGAGGGTGGTGAAGCCATTGTAGCCTCCGACCACGAAGAGCAAGTCGTCCAGCACCGCGATGCCAAAGCTGCTGCGGGGGGTGAGCATGGCGGGCAGGACGCTCCAGGAGTCAGTCAAGGGGCTGTAGGCCTCCGCGCTATGCAGGTCATTTCTACCGTTCCACCCTCCCACCTGAGGACAGGACACATGAGAGGAATGTTTTAGTGTGGGGTTAAGGCAGGCAGACACTGTATTAATCCATTTAGGAAAATGAGGGCATCACAGAAGCATTGAAAGTCAAATGATACATATCTATAAAATATCTAGTATAAAGCATTTGTCTCTGTGTGCACCTACCGCATATACTTGTCCTCCGTATTCAGCGACTCCCACTCTGACACGCCTGCTGTTCATGGGGGCGATCAGAGTCCACTGGTCGGTGTCTGGGCTGTAGCACTCAGCTGTGAGCAGAGACCCCGTCCTAAAGTTGAAGCCACCACAGATGTAAACCTGTAATAAGAAATAATATTCTAATTTAGTTTGATTTCATTCTACTTTAATTATCTGTTAATGTTGATGCAACAAAGGACCCAGACACAACTTTTGTATGTGCAAGCTTACTTGGCAATAAAGACATTTATGATTTATGATCTAACGTTCCTTGGGTTCATCTACCACCCTGTGTCCCTCAGTTCCACCCACCTTGCCCTGGAGGGCTGCTGCCCCGGCGGACTCCCTGTGCTCCAGCATGGGTGAGATCACTGTCCACTGGTTGGTTTCAGGCTCATAGCGCTCGGCGGTGTTCAGTACCACGTGTCCGTTGAACCCTCCCATGGCGTACATACAGCCGCCCAACACGCCCACGCTGAGGCGACAGCGGCGTGAGTGCATGTAAGCCACCTGCAGCCAGCTGCGAGTGACGGGGTTGAACCTGCACACACTGCTGAGTTCCTCTCCTATGAATGAATGAATGAATGAAAAGTTTATTTCTTGGACATGTTATTCTTCTTATTTCTTCAAACAACTCACAGTGTCTTGATCCATCAGACCAAACAATCTTAACAACAAATTAAAAAAAAATCCTTAAAGGAAAAAAAACTTTTAAAAAAGAACAAAGAAAAAAACAGGATTTATAAACAAAAGAGCAATGTGTTTGGTTAGCAGACATGTCCAAAAAAAGGAGTAGAGGGAAGCTTAGCTTATTGATCCCTACCCCATATGCCGTCCAAGCCGCCGACGCAGTAGACCAGACCGTGGAGATAAGCGGTACTGTGGTTGTACCCGGGACTCTCCCCCTCATTGCTCACGTCCATCCACCAACTGGCTTGGATATCGTAAGCCTTGATGGTCAGGCCTCCAATGGCCAATAGGACCTCCTGGGGCAGGCGTGGACGCATCAGGGGGTTTGAGAGCCTGTCGGAGCCAGGGGGGTTCAGGACGCTGAGGATGAGGGGCCTGCAGTCGTGGCTGTCCCTCACCACAGGGTTGTTCTGGACGTTGTTCAGCAAGTAGTCAGGCCTCATCAAGCCCATGCGAACCTGGGAAGAGACAAGCAGACAGCGGGTAACGTCACGGTGACCAAATGCGTCCAAATTTTTATAGGCTTCTATCACATTTTCATATCAATAGCGAATATAACTTACCCTGCGCCGTTTTCATTGAGGTTTCTTACAAATTAACGATGTTTTATTTGTCCTTTATATGCGGATAACATTCAAATCTTAAATTGTACCATTATGTTCCCGTTTAGACAAATAAACATAATGCTAATGATGCACTTTTGTTAAGATAATTGGGTTGACCATTCTCGATCACTGTACTCCGGTCCCATTTAATAGTTTAACGCTGTTCAGATCGCGTCAAAGAATAGACACGTCCCAGTGACCTGTAACCTGTGCTAAAGGTCTTGGGAATTGTATTAATTTTGTAGTTTTCACATTTTCACCTTTTAATTTTAAACCAATGCTGCCATCTACTGACAACAGAAAGTGTTAACGTCAACCTGAGAGGCTACTCGCACTTCCGTATAGAGATTCCCACTTTTTACGGGTACATAGGTTCATATCTAATAGTCTTTAGATTACTAAATATAGATGAATACTCATGAAATTTGATATATATATTCTAAAATAAGTATAATTTCACTTCATCTACCTGTCGACATGAAATTCCCAAACGCTGACGGTAAAAAAAGCCTGGTTGTCGCGCAAAATGGGGCGTGACCGAATTTGGTCCCAGACAATAAGAGTGACTGAGATTGGTCTACGTTCCGTTACAACTTAGACATCGGTTGTAGACGGTTTCTGTTGCTAGGGAACAGTTTGGACCCAAATGTTTGAGAACCACTGTACTAGGGAACCTAGTGTTGTTTTAATGTAATGCACAGTAATACAATTAGTTACCTTGGGCAGCAGCAAAGGGATGTGTGTTTTACGCTCCTCACGGGAGTGGTCGATCCAACGGAGGACGGCCTCGAACACCGTCTCCTCGCTCTTCACGTTCAGATCATCCCTCTCGATGATGTCCACCAGTTGCTGCAGGGACAGCTCCACAAACTCCTGTGAGACGTGCAGCATCTCCTCAAAGTGGCACACGATGAAGAGATGGGCCTTGCGCCTCAGGTCAGGGCAGTTGTAGATGTCCACGAACCTCCAGATGCCGACACAGTTTTCCAGAGACAGCTGGCCTTCTAGGAAGTCAGAGCACGCTCCTACTATGCCAGTAACGAGAAGCTGGTCTGCAGCCACCAGAAGCTCTTCCACGTTCTCTGCTGTCACCAGCACAAAGCGTGTGTAGGAGTACTCTATGATGAGCTGCATCATACCCGGGGACACCCCAGGGATAGTGTAGATGAGTTGCTCTGAGTCGCTCCAGCGAGTGAAGAGGGTTCTGTGGGACGCAGAGTATAGATATCTGATGAGTAAACAGTAAGCAACATTCTGTCCTGTGTAGTAATATATTTTCACTGTAGAAGTATAGGGTCTTAGCACAGTAGAAGTATAGTATATTTTTACAGTATAAGTACAGTATAGTATCTGTTTACAGTAGAAGTACAGTATATTATGTGTTTACAGTTGACGTACAGTATAGTATCTGTTTACAGTAGAAGTACAGTATAGTATTGTTTTACAGTAGATGCACAGTGTAACTGAGGGGTTACAAAACCCTGACTGTATTAAAGATTGTGATATATTAAACCACTACTAGTTATGTACTTTAATTACTGGCCATACAGTACATGAATATATATGGTGAACACCCACACAAGAATACGGCATTGACACATAAATTATATTGGAGGGTTATTTATTATTATTAAGCAACGTTAGGTTACAGATTGAGAATTAGGCTCGCGCTTGTATGGCGAAGAACATACGTAAAGTCAGTCAAGAGCATAAGTCAATGAGAATAGTAGGAATACTATGATGGGTCTAAGCTGACGCCACCTGTGGTATAGCAATTATATGGGCCACACCGGTACCAACTGGAGACACTGGGTTCCCTCCGGGGTGTAAGGCCGGGAGGGGTAGAGGAATGTTCGGGTACACAGTCTGAGTCAACGAGGAATAAAGAGGCTCCAAATACAGGAGCCGGTGCATGTACTCCCTTGATCAGCAGACAAAGCAATAGTTGTAATCCAATATGCTCGATAGCATTGACGACAGCTAGCCAGCCCCTTCCAAGAGGCGGGCCCGAGTGGTGATCCTCACGAGGTTAAATCCCAAACGACAGTGGAATCAACGGTGCTCTTCTCCGGTGGTCACGGTCCCAAAGCAATATAATCCAATCAGAAATGGTTCTGCAATCGCCGGTGCCGATTCTCCTGTGCACTATACTTCACATTAAACTAGGTCGAACTTGACGTTACTTCACTAAACTGACACTTTTACTATTCTATTCGCACGTGGTTCTCAATGCTCTATTTAGATGCAAGGTTGCTCACTTCACTGCACGTTGACTCGTGGTGAAGGTATTAAGGTTTTGGTAAGACTACTGCTGTTTACACCTGCGCCGTATTTATACGTAAGGTGAATATCTAGTCCCAACCTCAGTTCTTGTCTCGTATTACTACGCAGACTCTGGGCATGTACCGACATGCCCGGAGTTGCCTTTGAACTTGCTGTTGGGGGCTTGGTCGTTGGCGCCTGGGGTCGCCGTCCAATAGGAGAGCGAATATTACTCTGGTTTGTACGCAGGTAAAGGGATATTCCGTGTATATATACAAATAATATACAAGGTATATCAAACGATACATATATATATATTCAGTTTAATCTGGCCCTTCACAACACACAGTATATTATCTGTTTACAATAGAAGTACAGTATAGTATCTGTTTACAGTAAAAGTACAGTATGGTATCTGTTTACTAACCAAGCTAACCTGAACCAAGCTAACCTGAACCAAGCTAAGCTGAACCAAGCTAACCTGAACCAAGCTAACCTGAACCAAGCTAAACTTACCTGAAATAGTCACTGCAGTCAAACAGGAGGGCCTTGTGGGCATTCAACTCAGTGCTGTTGACTTTAATAACCACATCACAGAACCTTCCCTCCAGACGCAGCTCATTAAGGATTGTACAGGACATTATTTCCTTTTCCATGTGGGGATTTTAAATTGTGTCTCTACAGAATATATTCAAGCTTACAGACTAATAGCCAGAAACAACAAGTGAGATCTTCACTTCTCTTCTGAGATCTGCGATCTTCTGAGAGAATTGTTGCAATACTGTACACAAATGTTCTAGAATGTGCTATTATGACATCATACTCTGACATCACAAATGTTCTAGAATGTCTATTATGACATCATACTGTGACATCACAAATGTTCTAGAAAGTGCTATTATGACATCATACTCTGACATCACAAATGTTCTAGAAAGTTTGATTATGACATCATACTGTGACATCCAGTGATGGGAATAACGGCGTTACTAACGGCGTTCGTTTTTTCAGTAACAAGTAATCTAACGGATTACTCTTCCAATCTTAATAACACCATTACCGTTACTGCCAAGAAATGCGGCACGTTACTATGATTGAACCTGTTTTTTTTCATCAGACAGATCTTTGCGCTGAGAAGCAATACTTTTTTTCCTTGGTTAGTGGGCAGTGATTGACTGAGGTTGAGTAAAATGTCATAAGCCAATCAGAAGTAGAGGTGGGCGGGTGTTCGATGGAATCCAGAGACTGACACACAGCGACAACACAAGCGACTCAGTCAACGACAGACCAAGGTTCCGTGTACGTTTTGAACGTTTGTTTGGCGAGCCCAAATAATCCAAAACGAATCCAACGAATAACACAAGCGAGCAGTCAACGACAGACCGCGGGTCCATGAGGGTTTTTTGTTCACTCTTGTGTTAGTTGTGTTGCAGCGCAGGTCACTACAGTAGTGGAGGCTACAGCCTTATCAACAGTGCTGCACTTCCTGGTTTAATAACAGTCTTCAGGTGCTCAGATATATATATGTGTGATTTATTTAGAGATATCTACATCAAGAATTGTAGGCGTCAATGAAGCCAGCATTGCAATCTGGTTAGAAGTGGTGGAGAGAATAAAGGTTAGCATATGAATTGTAATCTCTGGTTGGAAACGAATTATGGATGGATTATCCAAGGGGGGTCCCGAGGGGGGGGAAGAAGAACGAGCAAGAGTATGTACTGTATTGTATAATGGGGATTATGTATATATCTTGTAACCTACATTTATTGATTCAAAACAGGAACGTATATTCCTGTGATTTATTGAGATATTTACTGTTAATGTTTGTATTGTCAAAAGAATTATAAAAAATGTGTCCAAAAAATAAAAATTAATTATATATATATATATATATATATATATATATATATATATATATATATGTATGTCATGCATGTCTTAAAAGTCATGATTAGATTAGTTTAGATGATTAGATTAGATTCTTATATCTGTATGTTGTGTATGTCATAAATGTCATGAATTGAAAATGGGGGACCCTGATGTAAACAAGACGAAAGTCTCTGGTCTGCATCCCCTTAAGAATTGTGTGTTTTGAGCTGTACTGTACTGTACCCATTATGCAATCTGTTAATTAAAGTGTACAATCAATCAGTATATATTTGTTATTTATTTTGGTATAGTGCTTATAGCATAATTTAATGTTGCCCAGTTGTGGCCTGTTGAGGGGCAATACATATCAAAAGTTCCAAAACATCTATTGTGTTTGTATTTGTATGATCCACTATATAAACATAGTAATTATAATATCTACATACATGGCATTTGATTGGAGGCTAGTCTCACTTTGTCCCACAGCAACATTAAAATAGTTTAGATTTGTGTATGTTGTTTATGTAACAAATTTACTTGAAAGTAACACAATAGTTACTTTCTGAAGTAACTAGTTACTTTTATAATTTGTAACTGAGTAAATAATTTAGTAACTTTTTGGAAGAAGTAACTAGTAACTGTAACTAGTTACTTTTTAAAAGTAACTTGCCCAACACTGATGACATCACAACGGAACATGTTTGAGGTCCATTTGAATAATTAAAATAATATGTTGACATTAAAAAAGAACAAATGATACAGAACAATGATACAAATTATAATAAAATATTTAAGTAAAATGTATAGAAATAAAGAAAAATAAGACAATGAAATAAAGATAATAATTAATTTAAAAACTATTGTAAAAAGGTACGTTTTGAGCAGTGCCAACCGAGTCTGCTGTCCTAACAGACTTGGGGTCTGTAGGGTAAGCACTTATTCCCTCCGCCCTGAACATTTATGGAGATGTATGGGCCTTTTAAGTCAGTGATAAAAGTGTCTTTCAAGGATAAGTGAGCTCCTGCACTGGTTATTATAGTTCAATATTCAATATTTGATCACCAAAACCCCCCCAAAAGCATAAAAAGGCCCCTCCCCGCCCAAAAAGGGCCCCCAAAGATAGGACAGGCCCAGTGCCCTTTTCAGCCTTTGAGCACCTGCCCCTCTAAAGTCCTGTGCACGTCCCTGAGCGGTACTGCAAGTAAACTCACTCCCCAGACGCATCCAGGCGCATTACCAAGAAGTGAGTTCACCTCTTGGTACAGTGGTCTGTGATGCCGCCCGCGGCGCGGGAGACCGGGGTTCAACTCCCACTCAGGGCGATCCCTTAACACTTTCCGTGCCGGAGCTCGGTGCCCCGGAACCTCCTTGAATGCCGCCACCCACTTCAATATTAGCGTTAAAAACGCCTAATCTATGTTTTAAATTATGTGTCTAATCTGCCCGTCGCTTATCAATGACTCGTTTGCAGTCAACATTGTCGAAACGGATTGTTTTTTTTATCGGTTCATTTCGTTTTATAGCATTTTGAAAAGCCCTCGTTTTCAAGGAAAATATAAAGATTCCGTGATAAGACATTTACTGGAATATTCTAGAATACACAAAAACGGTCATTTTTCGGCCTATTTATGAATCGTTTTCAAATAAACGCTAGATTATCGATAGTATATGTGTACGTATGCACGCTATAGACACGAGCTGAAAAATCGATTCTCTTATTTCCTCATCAGCGATCACAGCCAAACAGCCACATCACACATAGGGGACACGCTGTTATCTCAGCGAATACAGCTCCGATTACCCCAAGACTGGTAACATAGACGCCTTACCTTAGATCAGATGTTCTCCAAAAAGATTATTCCAATGCCTGATCGCCATTCCAAATATCGATCACGCTTATTGATTGATTATTGGCTGCTGTAAATATATATTCCAGGCTGATTTCCATCTCGCGATCAGATCCCTCATCATTAGATCCATCGCCAGCACAATGGAGCCAGTTGGCTCCACCTCTACAGATCTACAGATCCCAGGTCAGTCTAATCGACTGCCTGCAGTTACACAGGGATAGACGATGGCAACATCACCTCCTGGTTTGGGAATAGCACTGCACAAGACCGTAGCAGACTACAAAGAGTGACACGTTCAGCCGAACGCACAATTGGAGGGGGGCTTCCCACCCTCCAGAACATTTACAACAAGCGGTGCAGGGGGAAGGCTAAGAGAATTATTAAGGACTCGAGCCACCCGAACAACTGCCTCTTTGAACTGCTGCGGTCAGGCAAGCGATACCGGAGTCTTAAGGCGAGCACAGAAAGACTCAGAAGAAGCTTCTATCCCCAGGCCATCAGGCTGCTAAACGAACAATAAACACTATGCAACAACCATCAAATGCACACAGCACACACACCGACACGCACACACTCACTTAAACCACACAAACACACTTTATATTTATTGATAAAAGGATTTGCACTACAACTCATACACCCACTGTAAATTGTACCTAAATTGCACCTCATCCCATTTCTGCCTTGCACTATATAGTATTGTATTAGTACACTGCACAGTATTGTATATTATATGGTAACTCAGTTACGTCTATTCTGCATCGAACATTGTACATATGTCTATACTGAACACCGTGACCTCATTTTTTTTTTTACTTCTAATTTACATGCTATACTATGTTATTTTATTTCATACTTATCTTGTCTTGCACAGTCTCTGGAGCGTAACAGTAAGAAGCATTTTGTATAAAAGTATTTTGTACTTCGTTATTAAAACTATTAAAGAAACTTGAACTTGATAGGGGGCGCTTTTTCCATTCTGACCTCCTACAGGGGCTGCTGTACCAACGGGAGACTCGGTTGATGAAATAATAATAATAAAAAAATAAAACGATAATAAGCGTTGTCGGCACTCAGTGGGGGGGCTAATAAAACGAGATATGACGTCGCTGGCACTCAATGTGTTAACAGGGGTCGAATCGAAACACAAATGCAGAGCAATACGACACCGGTCACATATGCACAGCAGAGTCCATCGATGTCCAGGTGACCCTTGACCTCTTCACAAATACTTTTGTTTCTTTGATTAATAAACATGCTCAGGATTAAAGATAGAATAGCATGAGCTGCCTGGTGGTCACATGCCAGACGCTCAAATGATCCACAACACTGGCTTGCATTTAAACAGCTCAGAAACAGATGTACCACAGCTATGAGAAAAGTGAAATCAGATTACTATTTAAATTGAATTACAAGTTCCTTCACAAACCCGGTTTTGGAAGGCAGTTAACTTAAAGAAAAACAAGACCTTTAATTCACTACCTGCTCATATTGGTGTTGACGATTGTGTTATTTCTATCCAGAATTAAATTAGTCTTGCATTTAATGACCAATTTGCAGTTGCTGAGAACCTGTTTGATAGAGAATATATCAGACTCCATCCTGTTGATGTTATTGTTGACACTGATTGTGTGAGTTCCGTGGATCACACCCCTCAATTTTCCTTTAGTCCCTTTTCACACAATGAAATATCAGACACTTTCTAAAACTGGCTGCTCCTTTAATTACAGAGCAATTTACACATATTCCTAATCTTTCTTAATCTTAATCTTTCAAAAGGAAGATATCCTAGTGTCTGGAAATCTGCCCATGTGATCCCGTTACATAAAGGTGGTGTTAGAGATGATTTAAAACTTGTTAAGCTGTAGGAATATTTTGCCTAAAGGTACATGCCTAAGTAAATGGAAGATTGGTCGACTTCTGCAAGGTCAATTTGCATGTTCTTGGTATCTAGGAACATCTAGGGACCTGGAGGTATGTATTCCCAGTGTCAGAAATATTGTGTCTGTTACTAGGCTTGAGTAAATTGTAATGAAGAAAAGGAGAATATAAATTATGATTTATTTTTGCATCTTTGACGGTGAATAATACCATGTTAAATCTGCGGGGTACGAGAAAATGCTCATTGAGCTCATTCACCACCTTATTCAGATCATGTGTACAAAAAATCTAAGCAAATGAATAAAGGGAAGATGATTAAACAGAAGGATTTGTAGATACAGTAATAAATGTTAATCGATTTTAATTATAAATCCATATTTGACCTTGAACTTGACCTTATTATGGCCAAATCATACATCTATGGATAGAGAAAATGCTCCTCTTTGCAATGGCCGGGTTGAATCTGGATTTAGTAATTTCCTTGCGGTTTTACGATAGTTAGCATTTTCCGATAAATTCGTATTTCCGATAAATCGTATAATACATCGGTAAAAATGAAAATATACACTAATATACACTTTGACTACTGTTTCTGATAGGGTTATGGTCTTTACTCTTGCCTAAATTTTATTAAAAAATGTAAACATTAACCTCTTAAAACATTGAGCGCCAATCACGTTGTACGACGGGTTTGCTGGTCATGCGAATTCTGCCAAAGCACGGCGTACGACGTTATTGAGATCATATTTAATTTTTTCGCCATGGTATTCATAATTCCGCCACCCAGCCTCTGCTGAGACAGTGGGACTCTGCACAACAGTGCACCGCTTCAATACCGCCGCCTGGTGGATGATCGGGCGAGTTACAACCGGAAATGGATCTGGTGATCTCGGTGCATCTGGGAAATCCGTCTGGCAGTCACATATTGTTGCGGGACTCTAGACACACATCCGCGTATATGGATCGCTGCCATAACTCAATAATCGATATGATTTGGGCGTTTATTGCGCCATACAAACCGGAAATGGATCTAGTCGATCAACGTCAAATAAGTGGGATCTTTTTCCTCCAGTCTCATCGGCGAACGGTAAGAGGACAGTAACGTCATTTTCAAGGCTATTGTACATTTCTTTATTTACAAACCATCTGATCAATAAATCAACCCATACTACATAAAGCATTTACTGAGGATCACGGAATTATAACCCCCCCCCCCCCCCCCCCCCCCCGTTCATCCGCGCATGATGAGTCATAACGTTTAGGATCATGTACAGTTGAAATTCTTAATATAGCGTGTATCGGCAATAAACGGCAGTTGATAATCGATATAATGCGTTTATGCCTATAACTCACGTTCTAGGAATTACTGCAGAAAACGATAAAAACATACTTATATTCTAGACGGTATTTTTGGAAGAATCTATGAATGAAAAAGTATAATGTTCCTACATCCTGAACGATAGATAATCGATGTTGAATGGGTCATAGTAATGTCAATTTAGCAATACAGTTTAAAAAGTTATAGCCCTGCAAAGAAGGTGAACATCTCCATAGGCTTAGACTGGTGGCAGTGATCATACATTGATGGATAGAAGCGTGGCAGTCAATGTGTTAACATCCAAGGGCCCACATGTGGACGATTCGCGATGCCATTTGCCGACCTCTAGTGACTCGGGTGTGTATTTCTTTTAATACAATATATATAGATAGAATTAAAGCCCTATTTGTTGCCTGTTGATTGCCCTTTCTGGTGACAATCCGTTCTCGAGTTACATGCCGATATGTGAGGCGTGCCCCAAAGTACGCAAAAGTACACATTACCACCCCCGACTCCCAGGGCTCTAGCTCCGTCAATCATTTGGCGATCTCGAAAATCTTTTCATAGGGTTGTAGCCAATGAGTGTGGCTTTCTATATATATGATAATTGGGGATCTAATATGGTCTCTATTGATCGATTTATGATAAAGAAAAGCAGGGTCCCCATATAGGGGGCCCTTCAGGCTTAACAGGTTAAATAATTATCGTCCTATCCCCAAGTTACCCTGCTTAGCGAAAGTCTTTATTTCTTAATTAAGTCCTTTCTCTCAAATCACTCTGTATCTGCAGTTCAGAGCCAACCATTGCACATTGTCAGCCATCTCTTTAGTTACTAAGGACATCATCTGGGGGCGTCAGGGAGACATCAGTGGGGCACAAGGGGGCGTCAGGGAGACATCAGTGGGGCACAAGGTTACATGTTGGAACGTTGGAACCTATGGAACCTGTTCTCGTGACTGTCTGGTCCTTATTAGGTCCCCAGAGATTGCTGGGAACAGGGTACATCTGCATTGTGCTGTGATGCCCCTCTATCTCATGGAATGAACTCCAACAGTCTTTAAAGATTTATATGATCCGCTCTGTTGCAGATTTTAACACCTTGATCTCCAACCGATCTCTTCTCAATCAAGTTGTACATTTAATTGATAGCCTTGCTTTTTGTCTCGTCTTGTCTCATTGTTATGATCTTATATTGTGTGTGATTTTAACCTCTTCAGCCCTAGCCATATCTTCAGAGAATTCGCCTAAAAGTACATACCCAAGTAAATGGAAGATTGCTCCACTTCTACAAGATCCATTTGCATGTTGTTGGCATCTAGAGACATCTATGGATGTCAGTGAATGTATTTCCAGTGTCAGAAATATTATGTCTGTTACTATGTTTGAGTAAATTGTAATGAACCAAAGGAGAATATCAATTATTGTTATTGTTATTGTTATTGTTATTGTTATTCATGTCTTTCATCTTTGATGGTGAATAACACCACGCTAACATTGACCAGGGCCCTATTCCCAGTACCTGGCTAACTGAGTTAGCCGGATCATTTTCAGCACTTGACTAAAGCCAGACATTTCAGTTCCCCGACGTCAGATTTTCTAAGTCGCTATGGCAACAGATCGAAAAGTTTGCACCTGCTCCAGAGCCGGGTTTAGTTCAGTTAGCTGGATGAACCATGGCCACGCCCACACCCTCATAAAGAAATGCAGCTCGCTTCCTGAAATAATTATCACAGTGTAGATCTGCATTATACCATTCTTATGTTTTTGTGCTTTGTTTTCCTAGGGGGGGCTTTTGAAATGTAAAATAATAGACCTAAAATGCTGATACTAAATTAACTTTGTCCTAAATAATGCACGTTATATATACGGCGCTCGGAGTCGCGATACATTACACACTGCATGTGGATGTGGTTATTTTAATAATGGCGCATTGCAAATGTGAATCCCGTGCACGTGAGCGGCGCGGGGAGCGGAGCGGGCGGGGAGCGGAGCGGGCGGTTTTGACGTGAGCGAGGAGTGGGTTTTAAAATCGGTCGGCGCGACATCCGGAGCGAGAGTTCTCCTCCGCTCCAATCCACTCCAGGCCGCTCACAGTGGTTTAACACTGATGTAATATACATGTAGTACAATGCCAAAGCAACAGATGGCGATGTACAAACATGAAGGCCATTTTCAACCAATGAGAAGGGTGAACCTGTGATATCCTGTTCAGGCTTTGTCACTCACATCCTGTTAGAAAAAGTTTTGACGCCATTGTTGTTGTCGTTAGCTTACATGCTAATGTTAATGGCAGCGACCATAGCATTGTGGCTAGGCTAGCTATCATCGCTTAATAGAGCTAGTGAATGGATAAACAACGTTATTTAACATTGCAGAATGGGTACAATTACAATGCGGCTCAATACAAACAATTGTTAAGGGGCCCAGGGGGTGTAGACTGTTGTAGTTTGAGCTAATTTACACCATGCTCCAAAAAAAATATAAAAAATCTGCCGAGCGATGTGGCGCGGGGAGCGCTCGATTCAAGGTGAGCGGTGAGCGAGCGGAGAGCGACTTGGGGGCGGGGTCAACATGAGCGATTAGCGGAGTGGACCAAGCTTTAAAGAGCGAAGAGCGGATTTCTCGCCCGCGCCGATCCGCTCACGTGGCCTGATCCCGTGGAGATATTTTTAATGAATGAAACCTATCGGGCGTTTAGCTCTGATTAGTTTCATATTCTCTGCTGTGGATGTATTTGCTTAACGGAGCGCCCGGATTGTGTTTCATTCAAGCATAAATTAAAGTGTCTATGCGTGGACTGTGGATTATGAATTACGAGGAATCTGAATCTGTGGATTGTTGAATTGTATCACTGTCACTCACACGTTATTGTGATATTGTAACTGGGATTAAAATGTCTGATGAGATGCGCTGTTTGACGGATTTGAGAAATTGAATGAGCCGTTGACATTAATGCATTTGAGAAAATGCATTTATCTGTGATCAAGCACTATTATCTGATGATGCACCTGTGTCACTGGTATAAACCAAAGGTTAAACAATTCAATGCATGTATGGATGATGTCCGAAGATTAAAACCTGATTAATAGTGAAACTGTATAGCCTCCAAGCCTCTCTGACACGTTATTTCGGGGGTTGCGCCTTGAAACTTTGGGAACCATGTATTTATATATAAAGTACATGATACCTAAGCCGAGCGCATACACTGTACAGATATCCTCATAAGTATCTATAAATTCGTAACAATTAGATACTCTTTGGGCTTGTTTGTATCTACTTATTCTGAAAGTTGAACTAATTATTTTCGCTAGTAATAGATCTCATTTGATTAGTCATTCCATTAAGCCTACTGCCAGCAGCACATTTAAGTAAATATAATCTGATTGATTGAGGTAATGAGGGACTTAACATTTGCCTATAGATATGCATTTAACTTGTCGGCGAGGCTATTGAGCCGTACTGTATTGTACCCATTCTGCAATCTGTTAATAAAGTTTTAAATCAATCAATCAATCAATGCCGTTAGAAAATCCGGATTTCTGCGATCGACACCTGCTGTCTTTTCAGGTGACGCGGCCGCGCGCAATTATCTTGAGTATCAAGTCTGGTTCGAATTAATGAGACTGAATCAGCGTTCGAGGAACAGGGAAAGCGCGGATTCAAACATCGGGTTAATTGAATCTGGATAATGGGACTTTTGGTCGACTTAGTTGAACCAGGTACGGGGAATAGGGCCCAAAATTATTGAGATCAAGTGTACAAAGCATCTAATCAAATGAATAAAGGACAGATGATTTATAGGGGTTTTTGTAGATACAGTACAGAATTTTGCCATCCGGACACATTTTTTAAATATGAATATAGAATATCAGGCCTAAATGACCTTATTATGGCCACATCATACATTTATGCTGTAAGTACTTAAGTAAACTTAAGTTTGTAAGTTTAACAGCGGCTGGCGTGAGCTGGGTAGTGTAGTTTTATGAAATTCTAAAGCCCATCGAAAGCCCCGGGTCTCCTATTTCATAGGACTACAAAGATGGATGAGGGCTCAATTTCCTTGCATCTATATCAGCCGGTTTCCGATGGAAAGCACAGAGAATTCTATAAACTCATATTTCACTAATAACACTTA
Organism: Notolepis coatsorum; assembly: GCF_963971535.1. NCBI lineage: Eukaryota > Metazoa > Chordata > Actinopteri > Aulopiformes > Paralepididae > Notolepis > Notolepis coatsorum. Next base: position 27,151,291 of record NC_140170.1, read on the forward strand.
AATCGTTGGTAAACAAACGTAGTGCTGAAAATATACACTTTAACTGCTGTTTTTATAGGGTTTGGGTCTTTACTCTTGGCTACATAAAAAAAAAAAAAAAAACGCAACATTAATTAATATGGACTGTATTGATCTATTTATGACGTGAAATACATCTCAGCCCGATAAGGTCATACTTATACACCAGCAAGATACAGCTGCTGGACAGATTGAGAGAGGACAGATTACTGCTGCTGTTGTCGTGGACTCGTCTGCTGCCTACGACACAGACGACTCCTGTAAGATCCTGGAGATCACAAGAGACAGAGCTACTAATGGAGGCCATGCTCCAGAACCGCAGATTCTATGTCAGGTTGTGTGCTCCACTTCAGAACCAGAAGAATGACCTCCCACAAGGCAGCGTGCTCCACTTCAGAACCAGAAGAATGGCCTCCCACAGGGCAGCGTGCTCCACTTCAGAACCAGAAGAATGACCTCCCACAAGGCAGCGTGCTCCACTTCAGAACCAGAAGAATGACCTCCCATAAGGCAGCGTGCTCCACTTCAGAACCAGAAGAATGACCTCCCACAAGGCAGCGTGCTCCACTTCAGAACCAGAAGAATGACCTCCCACAAGGCAGCGTGCTCCACTTCAGAACCAGAAGAATGGCCTCCCACAAGGCACCGTGCTCCACTTCAGAACCAGAAGAATGACCTCCCACAAGGCAGCGTGCTCCACTTCAGAACCAGAAGAATGGCCTCCCACAAGGCAGCATGCTCCACTTCAGAACCAGAAGAATGGCCTCCCACAAGGCAGCGTGCTCCACTTCAGAACCAGAAGAATGGCCTCCCACAAGGCAGCATGCTCCACTTCAGAACCAGAAGAATGACCTCCCACAAGGCAGCATGCTCCACTTCAGAACCAGAAGAATGGCCTCCCACAAGGCAGCGTGCTCCACTTCAGAACCAGAAGAATGACCTCCCACAAGGCAGCGTGCTCCACTTTAGAACCCGAAGAATGGCCTCCCACAAGGCAGCGTGCTCCACTTCAGAACCAGAAGAATGGCCTCCCACAAGGCAGCGTGCTCCACTTCAGAACCAGAAGAATGGCCTCCCACAAGGCAGCGTGCTCGCCCCCACTTCAGTACAACACAAACGACCAGCCCAGAGATGATGCCACCCGTCGGTTTGCATATGCAGATGACCTGTGCATCACCGCCCAGAGCAGACTTCATTAGTATTGAGGAAACGCTCAACGACGCCCTCTCAGGATTAACAACCTACTATGAAGAGAAGCTTCTACGTGCAGACTCAGCAAAAAACACATGTACCGTATGCGCTTTCCACCCGAGAAACAAGGAAGCTAAGCGCCAACTGAGCGTGTCTCGGTGTGGAACACCACTGTCGCACTCTGAGCACCCTGTCCTCCACGGAGTCACACTTGACAGATGCCTTACGTTCAAAACCCACATCATGAAAGACCAAGGCCAAAGTGAGTACCCGTAACAACCGCCTGCGCAAACTCCCCAACGCCAGATGGGGTGCATCATGCCCCAAGACACTACGTGCCACAGCCCTCAGCTTCTCCGCTGCGGAACAGCCCAGCGTGGGAAAGATCCACCCATGCCAAGAAACTGGACCGCGTTCTTAACGAGAGCTGCAGACGTATCACTGGGTGCCTGAAGCCAACGACCTGTACGTCCTGCAGGTATCACTCCTCCTGAAGCCCACTGACACCAACCACCTGTACGTCCTGCAGTTATCACTTCTGAAGCCCACTGACACCAACCACCTGTACGTCCTGCAGGTATCACTCCTCCTGAAGCCCACTGACACCAACCACCTGTACGTCCTGCAGGTATCACTCCTCCTGAAGCCCACTAACACCAACCACCTGTACGTCCTGCAGGTATCACTCCTCCTGAAGCCCACTAACACCAACCACCTGTACGTCCTGCAGGTATCACTCCTCCTGAAGCCCACTAACACCAACTACCTGTACGTCCTGCAGGTATCACTCCTCCTGAAGCCCACTGACACCAACCACCTGTACGTCCTGCGGCGGCAGCACAGTGGTGTAGTGGTTAACACTGTCTCCCCCTAGTGGCACGGTGGTGTAGTGGTTAACACTGTCGCCTCACAGCAAGAAGGTCCAGGGTTCGATTCCCGCTTGGGGACCAGGTTTCCATGATGCCAGTTACCCAGGTGGGGTATCTCAATGGAACCCAATGGAAAAAACATGCAAAACAACAGATCGCTGACGCTGTCGCGTCCGTGACGAAGACGGGCAGGAGCACTTGGATGGTCCCCGGGCGTGGCCCACGCCACAGCCCTCGTCTGCTCCCGGCTGCCCCTGGGGGGATGGAAGGACGACGGGATGGGTTAAGCGCAGAGGAGTATCGCATCGGCGATCCTAAAGACAATGCATGCGTGTGTGTTCCGGTGTGTGTGTGCTAAACTAACCGCTGTAAGCCGCTAAACATTGAGTGTCGTTGCATGCCAATTAAAGACCTCTGCGACAGGTCCTGCATTATTATTATTAATTATTATTATTATTATTATTATTATTATTATTATTATTATTATTATTATTATTATTATTATTATTATTATTATTATTATTATTATTATTATTATATATCCTGGCAGGTATGATATCGCCCCTCCAGACATCAGAAGAGCGGTAGCCAGCAGGACAGAGAGGCGTAGGCAAGCCACATATGAGAGGCACCCCCTACATGGCCACCAGTGATGTACCTGAACGCGTTCAATGAAAGATCTTCCATGAACACGTTCGTATTTTGGGCGAACGTGAACTGAACGTACTGTATTTCCGCTAGATGAACCTAATTGAGAATGCGTTCATTCTCAGCGCTGTATAACAGCGTTCAAAAGTGTGCCAGATTTCATGTGCCTTTCAGCCGAAAACCCAGTTAAAACACACCGTAAACAGGCTACAAAATAATGCAGAAAACCACCCAATCTGGCAACTGCTCTGGGCGGGGCTTCGGGGAGTCAGGTAGTATAGCAACAGCACTCGCTCAGAGTCAGACTCTATGGCGTCGGTGTATGAGCATTTAAAAGAGTTTTAGTTAAAGTCAGTAAATGTTTTGCACTTTGAATATTGAACTTTGAGGTACAACCTTAGTTTCATACCTCAGCCTGGTTCCTACCTCGTGTTGTGTTAGTACAGAGTTATGTCGGCACATGTTTATATGTTTGCACAATGACTAGTTTCACTTTTGGTACTTGAGTATATTTAGATTATTATACTTAATAAAGACCATTCAAGCAGCATGTTTTTTCCTCATGCTTTTGAAAATATACTGTTGCAGCTGCTACTAGTGTGGACTGAATGGGTGGCAGCAAAGCGTTATGGAAATGCCAGTATATTCTGATTGCTGTCTGTGGTTCTATATGCGTTGTAGGGGTGTAAAGGTACATGTATCCGTACCGAACCGAACAAGTTTCAGTGTGTACCGTACCGTAACGAACGGCTGTGTAGTGTACCGAACGAATACAACGGTATGTTAACCACTAACGACCGCCCACCGCGGGCTGTTTTTTTCACAATCTAATATAATTATTATTATCTTTAAAAATGTTTACAAGTTGATTATTAATTTCAATATAGAATATTCGTTGACAGCCCTACAAGTACAGTTAGTTACTGCACACTACATCACCCCTGAGTGGAACATGGAAAGCCAAACTGTCCCCCACTGTACCGAAAACCCGTACCAAACCGTGACTTCAAAACCGAGGTACGTACCTAATGGGTTGTGGCAATACATTTGACAAATAATAGCTTTCAGCAACGTATTGAAAAAAGAACTATAAACTATAAATTAGTTAATTTTTTTGAAACCATGAATTTTAGTCCAAAATGTTGAATTATGAACTGTATGAACTGAACTAGTTCATTTTAAAATGTGTGAACTGTGAACTGAACTATAGTTCATGTAGAAAGTGAACTTGCCCCACACTGACCGCCACGTACTGTACCTGCCCGCAGCCCCCAGTCGACTAAATTCACGGAGAGGTCACCTGACCAGCACTGCTCCACTTAAATTGTGGAAGGAAAAGCTGCCCAACCGCCCACACACCACAGCTGGACCACGCTCACCCCCCCTGCCCCACACACCACAGCTCGACCAGGCTCATCCCCCCTGCCCCACACACCACAGCTCGACCAGGCTCATCCCCCCTGCCCCACACACCACAGCTGGACCACGCTCACCCCCCCTGCCCCACACACCACAGCTCGACCACGCTCACCCCCCCTGCCCCACACACCACAGCTCGACCAGGCTCATCCCCCCTGCCCCACACACCACAGCTCGACCAGGCTCATCCCCCCTGCCCCACACACCACAGCTCGACCACGCTCACCCCCCCTGCCCCACACACCACAGCTCCACCCTGCTCATCCCCCCTGCCCCACACACCACAGCTCCACCACGCTCACCCCCCCTGCCCCACACACCACAGCTCCACCACGCTCATCCCCCCTGCCCCACACACCACAGCTCGACCACGCTCACCCCCCTGCCCCACACACCACAGCTCCACCCTGCTCATCCCCCCTGCCCCACACACCACAGCTCGACCACGCTCACCCCCCTGCCCCACACACCACAGCTCCACCACGCTCATCCCCCTGCCCCACACACCACAGCTCCACCACGCTCATCCCCCCTGCCCCACACACCACAGCTCGACCACGCTCATCCCCCCTGCCCCACACACCACAGCTCGACCCTGCTCAACCCCCCGGCCGAAACCCTCCCACCAGGAGATAACAACTGGGCTCAACAACCGACTCCGCTCAGGTGTTGAACGTTCCAGGGAAGCCCTGAGCGCTGAGCGGACATCAAGGGACAGCGATGTACCAACAAGCACCGGCTAGACGTCATACAAGCCAGTACAGTATATAGTATTCTCAAACTATGGTCCTATATCGATACTACCTTGTGCACTGGCTGGGCGTTATACAAGCAGAATAGCTTCGTATATATGGACACGAAAAGCTGCCGTGAGCAGATGTTTATTTTATTTGTATTTTGTATTTCACCCTTTCACTGAAAGGGTTAACCAGGCAGGTCAATACATACATGCAAGATGTGTAATACATGAACCAGAACAGTTAACCCATAGTTTAGTTTATTTATTTAGCACATTATTAAAGAAAAAAAAAAAACAGTGCTAGGACGGAACGAAGCCCAAAGGCCTTGTACAAAGTTCCACTCCCATCTCATTGTCCTTAAACAATATGAACGAATTACATGTGTAGCATGGTCTATAAAATAAAATAAAAAAACAGGATCAGAGACATAAGGCAGACACTATAGCGAAAACATGGAAGATTGACACGAGTCAGTAACAAGAACAATCTTTTATTTATTTATTTATTTTTAGTACAAGAGGGCAAAGGAGAGGAGAATAACATATTAACGGTATATAATGAGGAAAAGGAAACAAGCAGCCATACTAACAGTAGATGTAACACTGATGCACAGGAGTAACGTAATGTGATGGTGATTTAGGATGAAATTTAATTAGATTTTAATTGTTTTTTAAATATGGATAAGGAGGTTGTTGACCTCAATGATGAACTTAGAGTGTTCCAGAGTTTAGGACCTCTAAAGATAATGTTGAATTGATGGCTAGATGTCCGACAGAAAGGTAAGTGGAGTTTATTGCTATGGTTTGTTGGATATGAGTGAAATTCTGATGAAAAGATGAAGAAACTACCGTAATTCCTCTAATAGTAACCGGGTCTCAAATACAAGCCGGGTCTCTATTAATGGCCGGGTGCGCTCTTGAGCTAAGCAATTATAAGCCGGCCTCCTAATACAAGCCGGGTTACTAATATACTGAGCTGCATACTGAGCTAGTTACTTGATTTCACTTTGAAAACGTTGAAATGACCAGTGACCACCTGTATTGCACTGTTTACTATTTCATACAGTACTTGGTTTCAATAAATGAACCCAGTACATTTTACTGGGTTCAAACTGACACAAAATGTTGATTTATTCATTATGATCCGTTTGAAAATTTGAAATATAGGCCTCCCTCTTATACAGGCCTCCTCCTAATACAAGCCTGGTACCCGCTACAGTTGAAACAAATACAAGCCGGGGTTACTATTAGAGGAATTACGGTATGTAGGTATCAGGAAGATCTTGCCTATTGTTAATGGACTTGAATATGAATGAGCCTGTTTGAAAGGTATTAAGTTTGTCAATTGATAGTAGAGAATATTTGCGGAACAGAGGTGCAGATGGTTCATATCTGGTAGAGTGGGAAATCATCCTGAGGAACCTCTTCTGGATTATGACAAATTTGTTAAGATATGATGGATATGTTGCACACTTGCAGCCCAGACTATATTACAGTAGTTGAGGTAAGGAAATAAAAAGCTATAATACAAGGTTAGATGGGCAGAGGGATGTATCATGGGGCAGACCTTTCTCAAAACTCCAAGCATCATCATTGACTTTTTGCAGACATTGTCAATGTGAGTATGCCAATTTAACCCTTCATCTATAGTAACTCCAAATGTTTTTGTGAAAGGCACTTGGAGAATTTCATTTCCATTAATTAATATTTTAGATTCTTCTTTAGGGTAACCCATATACTATTAACCCATATACTACTAACCCATATACTACTAACCCATATACTACTAACCTGTATACTACTAACCTGTATACTACTAACCTGTATACTACTAACCCTGAATACTACTAACCTTTATACTACTATCCCTATTAAATGACAGTTGCAGGTGTGTCTAAACAACTCTGCGATAGAGTCCTTAAATGTAGCGAGGGGGATCGATGTGTCTGTTTTCTGATAGAGCCGATGTGTCTCTCTTTCTCCACGGCCTCGTCCTCCAGGTCCTGCTGTTCAGGTTGTCTTGTTTGGGTTAGTACTGTAGGTTGGTCTCAACAAAACAATCAGAGAAATAAAAGGTTTTTATCGTCCACACAGTGTCTCACACGTCTCCCTCTCTGAGCTTCACACAGGTGTGGCTCTGTCTCCACTCTCTGGCTGCCTCCACACAGGTGTGGCTCTGTCTCCACTCTCTGGCTGCCTCCACACAGGTGTGGCTCTGTCTCCACTCTCTGGCTGCCTCCACACAGGTGTGGCTCTGTCTCCACTCTCTGGCTGCCTCCACACAGGTGTGGCTCTGTCTCCACTCTCTGGCTGCCTCCACACAGGTGTGGCTCTGTCTCCACTCTCTGGCTGCCTCCACACAGGTGTGGGCTCTGTCCCCACTCTCTGACTGCCTCCACACAGGTGTGGCTCTGTCTCCACTCTCTGGCTGCCTCCACACAGGTGTGGGCTCTGTCCCCACTCTCTGGCTGCCTCCACACAGGTGTGGCTCTGTCTCCACTCTCTGAGCTCCACACAGGTGTGGCTCTGTCTCCACTCTCTGGCTGCCTCCACACAGGTGTGGCTCTGTCTCCACTCTCTGGCTGCCTCCACACAGGTGTGGCTCTGTCTCCACTCTCTGGCTGCCTCCACACAGGTGTGGCTCTGTCTCCACTCTCTGGCTGCCTCCACACAGGTGTGGGCTCTGTCTCCACTCTCTGGCTGCCTCCACACAGGTGTGGCTCTGTCTCCACTCTCTGGCTGCCTCCACACAGGTGTGGCTCTGTCTCCACTCTCTGGCTGCCTCCACACAGGTGTGGCTCTGTCTCCACTCTCTGAGCTCCACACAGGTGTGGCTCTGTCTCCACTCTCTGGCTGCCTCCACACAGGTGTGGCTCTGTCTCCACTCTCTGGCTGCCTCCACACAGGTGTGGCTCTGTCTCCACTCTCTGGCTGCCTCCACACAGGTGTGGCTCTGTCTCCACTCTCTGAGCTCCACACAGGTGTGGCTCTGTCTCCACCCTCTGGCTGCCTCCACACAGGTGTGGCTCTGTCTCCACTCTCTGGCTGCCTCCACACAGGTGTGGCTCTGTCTCCACTCTCTGACTGCCTCCACACAGGTGTGGGCTCTGTCCCCACTCTCTGACTGCCTCCACACAGGTGTGGCTCTGTCTCCACTCTCTGGCTGCCTCCACACAGGTGTGGGCTCTGTCTCCACTCTCTGGCTGCCTCCACACAGGTGTGGCTCTGTCCCCACTCTCTGACTGCCTCCACACAGGTGTGGGCTCTGTCTCCACTCTCTGGCTGCCTCCACACAGGTGTGGCTCTGTCCCCACTCTCTGGCTGCCTCCACACAGGTGTGGCTCTGTCTCCACTCTCTGGCTGCCTCCACACAGGTGTGGGCTCTGTCTCCACTCTCTGAGCTCCACACAGGTGTGGCTCTGTCTCCACTCTCTGGCTGCCTCCACACAGGTGTGGCTCTGTCTCCACTCTCTGGCTGCCTCCACACAGGTGTGGCTCTGTCTCCACTCTCTGGCTGCCTCCACACAGGTGTGGCTCTGTCTCCACTCTCTGGCTGCCTCCACACAGGTGTGGCTCTGTCTCCACTCTCTGGCTGCCTCCACACAGGTGTGGCTCTGTCTCCACTCTCTGGCTGCCTCCACACAGGTGTGGCTCTGTCTCCACTCTCTGGCTGCCTCCACACAGGTGTGGCTCTGTCTCCACTCTCTGGCTGCCTCCACACAGGTGTGGCTCTGTCTCCACTCTCTGGCTGCCTCCACACAGGTGTGGCTCTGTCCCCACTCTCTGGCTGCCTCCACACAGGTGTGGCTCTGTCTCCACTCTCTGAGCTCCACACAGGTGTGGCTCTGTCTCCACTCTCTGGCTGCCTCCACACAGGTGTGGCTCTGTCTCCACTCTCTGGCTGCCTCCACACAGGTGTGGCTCTGTCCCCACTCTCTGGCTGCCTCCACACAGGTGTGGCTCTGTCTCCACTCTCTGAGCTCCACACAGGTGTGGCTCTGTCTCCACTCTCTGAGCTCCACACAGGTGTGGCTCTGTCTCCACTCTCTGAGCTCCACACAGGTGTGGGCTCTGTCTCCACTCTCTGGCTGCCTCCACACAGGTGTGGCTCTGTCTCCACTCTCTGGCTGCCTCCACACAGGTGTGGGCTCTGTCTCCACTCTCTGGCTGCCTCCACACAGGTGTGGCTCTGTCTCCACTCTCTGGCTGCCTCCACACAGGTGTGGCTCTGTCTCCACTCTCTGGCTGCCTCCACACAGGTGTGACTCTGTCTCCACTCTCTGGCTGCCTCCACACAGGTGTGGCTCTGTCTCCACTCTCTGAGCTCCACACAGGTGTGGGCTCTGTCTCCACTCTCTGAGCTCCACACAGGTGTGGCTCTGTCTCCACTCTCTGAGCTCCACACAGGTGTGGCTCTGTCTCCACTCTCTGGCTGCCTCCACACAGGTGTGGCTCTGTCTCCACTCTCTGGCTGCCTCCACACAGGTGTGGGCTCTGTCTTCACTCTCTGGCTGCCTCCACACAGGTGTGGGCTCTGTCTCCACTCTCTGGCTGCCTCCACACAGGTGTGGCTCTGTCTCCACTCTCTGGCTGCCTCCACACAGGTGTGGCTCTGTCCCCACTCTCTGGCTGCCTCCACACAGGTGTGGCTCTGTCTCCACTCTCTGGCTGCCTCCACACAGGTGTGGCTCTGTCTCCACTCTCAGGCTGCCTCCACACAGGTGTGGCTCTGTCTCCACTCTCTGAGCTCCACACAGGTGTGGCTCTGTCTCCACTCTCTGGCTGCCTCCACACAGGTGTGGCTCTGTCTCCACTCTCTGGCTGCCTCCACACAGGTGTGGCTCTGTCTCCACTCTCTGAGCTCCACACAGGTGTGGCTCTGTCTCCACTCTCTGGCTGCCTCCACACAGGTGTGGCTCTGTCTCCACTCTCTGAGCTCCACACAGGTGTGGCTCTGTCTCCACTCTCTGGCTGCCTCCACACAGGTGTGGGCTCTGTCTCCACTCTCTGGCTGCCTCCACACAGGTGTGGCTCTGTCTCCACTCTCTGGCTGCCTCCACACAGGTGTGGCTCTGTCTCCACTCTCTGGCTGCCTCCACACAGGTGTGGCTCTGTCTCCACTCTCTGGCTGCCTCCACACAGGTGTGGCTCTGTCTCCACTCTCTGGCTGCCTCCACACAGGTGTGGGCTCTGTCTCCACTCTCTGGCTGCCTCCACACAGGTGTGGCTCTGTCTCCACTCTCTGGCTGCCTCCACACAGGTGTGGCTCTGTCTCCACTCTCTGGCTGCCTCCACACAGGTGTGGCTCTGTCTCCACTCTCTGGCTGCCTCCACACAGGTGTGGCTCTGTCTCCACTCTCTGGCTGCCTCCACATCAAACACAGACCATTCATGATAGTACAATGGTTTTATTGTTATTTAGCTTTTCCTTTTTTAATTACATTTTATGTATGTTTTTTAGGGATGGGAATCGAGAATCGTTATCGATTGGGAGCCGGTTCCTAATTGTCCGATTCCTGGAATCGCATGCCTCCGTGACTATCGATTCCTCTTATCGATGCCATGTTTTTCCGACAGTTTCGCATTTAAAAACAATAACGTTAGCGCCACGCATGCAGCCATAGCAGACTATTTGATTAATTGACTAGGAAAACGTAAAGGGATCGATATTGCAACCTTTTTTGTGTGTGCAGTGAAAACTGAAAGTGCTTTGCATCCTAGTCATTCAGCTAAATAGCCATGCTCATTGCATTGAATGCAACTACAGTTCAATAGATTAAATTTGTTCTCAAATACATTATTTTATTTAAGTGTATAGTTAATACATTGTTTACAGTTTTTGTATTTTTCTGACATGGGGGCTCAACAATAAATTACAATCAGAAATCTCAAGTTGCATGTTGTTATTCTAACCAGCTTAGTTCTGTTGCATTTCCAATTTATTTATTTAAATGATCAATGTAGCAGGAATCGATAAGGGAATCGATTCGATAAAATCTTATCAATTCCCATCCCTAATGTTTTTATTTTAATTTTTACAATTTTAATTTATATGTCTATCTTATTGATTTAATATTATTTCATAAATGTATGTATGCTTTGTTTATAACAAATCTACAAAGATATTATTGGAAGAAAAAATAATTGTGATACAATGAAAATAACCACTCAGAGAGAGAGAAGAAAAAGTGTCAAATACCTCAGTTATAAAATCTCTTTCAGGTTCTGATTATGGAGGTACAGTATGACAAGGCTGTCTGGTCATTTTTGTATAATTTCAACAAAATCTGTTTGATTTATAGGGTTTTAGTTCATTTTGCAGATAAAAAAGCCCCCCCAAAAAAAACTGAATAATTTCAGGTAATTAACATTACATATCTATTGTGGTGGAATTAACACAACATTATGCATACTTTTGACAATAAATAAATGTAGCCCCTTTTACCCCAGTTGACTTATAGGGCAGGGCCCTAGGTTCGTAACACCTAGCTCTTACTAATCTAATAATACAAATATACGAATATCTGTTTGGGATATAACATCAATACATTTGAAATAGAAATGATCAAGCCAGACACTTAACTTTAAATATAAAAATAATCTGTATTGAACATAGTGTTATATATTACATACACCGTGTGTATATATATACACATTACCGAATAAAGAAAATGTTAGTTAATAAATAGAGTATTGTCTCTCAAAGGCACCGTGTGCTCAATATCAAAAAAGGAAAACAAAATAACAGAGCTGTTACTCTGTACTCTGGTTCAAACTCAAAGGCACCATGTGCTCAATATCAAAAAAGGAAAACAAAATAACAGAGCTGTTACTCTGTACTCAGGTTCAAACTCAAAGGCACCATGTGCTCAATATCAAAAAAGGAAATATAAATGAAAACCTATATCCAAAATGGCATTAATGATACAGCTAATTACAAATGAAATATCCTGTACAATAATACAATATACTAATATACCTAAGCCGGCATCTAATAAACAAAAACAAAACAAAAAACCCTGTTGCAGGCCTGATTGATGGGAAACTCACAATCCCATTTAATCTTCAGCTCTAATGAGCCAAAGTACTCACGGTCCGGAGTCAGTGTTCAGGTGGGGGGAAAGGAGAAAGTGGAGATTGAGTACGATGCAATGTGAAGTCCTGGTGGGCCTCCCACGCTGCCAGAGGAAGTCTGTACAGGCCTTGGTAGCACAGACTGCTATCTGGTTCCCGAAATCTGTACAGGCCCTGGTAGCACAGACCGCTTATCCTGTTCTCGAAGTCTGTACAGGCCCTGGTAGCACAGACCGCTTATCCTGTTCTCGAATGTAGTGGGTTTCCGGGTTAGCTATCCGGGGCCTGCTACTGTTTACCTAGCTTAGCCAGCTAGCCTCAACACCCAGTCCAATGTGGAGCAATTGATTAGGCATGCCATATCTAACATGCACAATTCCCCGACATCACATATAATGTTCAGCGTGTGTTCTAGGCCAGAACACTTGATAACACTATACTGGATACAACTTAGCAATGGTGTGTCAAACATTTGCACACTCTTCCACCTGCTTCTCTCACCCTCTCACTTTCTGGTCTCGAGAGCTCAATCACCACACCTGGTTAAACCCAGTCCCATCAACCCTGACCTTTTTCCTGATTGGCCAAGCCACAGTTCCCAGTTCACATAGACAGGAGTTCTACATATTACCCATACATGAAATAATGGTATATGTAGAACATATTACCCAGAGGTAAATAAGATATACAAAATACAAAATAATAACATATATTTAACATATATTATATTAACAGGATAACCACTAGGTTAATATTACCAGGGTTAGTTAATATTACCAGGGTTACATAAAGAAATAATTTGTTCTTACTTGCTTGCCTGGGTAAATAAAGGTTAAATACATTTAAACCGATACTGATCATTTCCGATATTACATTTTAATGCCAATATCGTCCGATAATATCATTGGACCGATATCATAGTTGGTGCATCCAAATAATAGCACTTGTGGAGTAGAAGAAGAAGACGTAGAAGTAGAAGGTGAAGAACAATAACAAGTAGAAGAAGAAGAAGAAGAAGAAGAAGAAGAAGAAGAAGAAGAAGAAGAAGAAGAAGAAGAAGAAGAAGAAGAAGAAGAAGAAGAAGAAGAAGAAGAAGAAGAAGAAGAAGAAGAAGAAGAAGAAGAAGAAGAAGAAGATCATCGTCCTCAGCAGCAGATAAGATAAACACTGGCCCAGTAATCTAAGACACTGGTGATGTCACGAGGAGATTAATTCCAGAAACTAGATGGTAATTAACTCAACAGACGATGTGTGCTGCAGTGGGACTTCCTCGGTGTGGATGATTGGTTGAAGATGCTACCAGCTCATCATTCCCTCTTCGTCTTCTCCCCACGTGGTTCCTTGTGGGGAGGCAGAGCACGTCCGCCCTGAGACATCTTCATAGATCTCCCCCCATGATGATGACTTCGGAGACGTACAAAGATTACCGCTTAAGCGCTTCTCGTGTTAACATTAATGCAACATTAGCTCTTTCGCGGCTCGTAAATTGGAAGTGTGTCAAGTTAGTTCATGAAATCAGTATGGGGCAATTATCTTACCGTTTTAAAATCAATCTCTCATGAAATGTTTTCGCTCTAGTCTATTTATCGGTGGTTAAACGTCCGTCTCTCTTGGCCCTCTCTGTGGCTCTGAGTCACATCAGTAAACACCGGCGCTCAATTTTAGTGTACAAACGTTTCTCTCTAAGCGCCTTCTTGAGACAGAAATGTGTGACTTTCATGTGTGTTCGCTGTGCACAGTCTGAACAATCTGAGCCTCCTTCAGTTCTCTCTGTGTCTTTAAGAGGAACCAATCAAGCGGCCCGGAGGCTGGATTTATTATCCTTTATAAAAAGCAAAAGAGGAGACAAATATAAACCATTCTTCTGCTGTGCCGTGCCCCCTTCAGCAGGGAGGCCCTGGGGAGAGGCAGAAGGAGGGCAGCGGAGAAAAGATATATAAAAGTACTTTGTGGCGAAAAGGCATTAACTGTTGAACAAACCCATGATAATATAATCAGCAAGGCAGCTGTGTCAGCTCACCTCAAAGACGGTTATGGTAGCGCATAGCTACCAGATCTGAACGGACGAGAGCCAGCTATGGTAGCGTATAGCATATGACGATGACATTTGTTTTACGTTTCTTCTTGACCAAAGGCTGCCTTTCTGTCATCTTCTACAAGTCACCAAAGACGTTTCAAAATAACTAGAGAAACGTGCTATGGACTAACTAGAGAAGCTACCGTTTGGGTTTGGGAGGAGGGAAGAGTGCGCTGCATTTACAACACAAGACAAAACGCGGCATGTTGCAGAAAAATCGTTTCATCTCTATTATCTTGTTTTCATGATCGTGGGAAGCCACAATGTTAAATTAAATGGAAACTTGATTAAGATTGATGGGACGGTAGTCCTTGGTACTATTGATTGATGGGACTTTATTGTTTCAGCATAGTCCTTGGTACTATTGATTGATGGTTTGTATTGTTTCACCATAGTCCTTGGTATTATTTATTGATGGTTTGTATTGTTTCACCATAGTCCTTGGTATTATTTATTGATGGTTTGTATTGTTTCACCATAGCCCTTGGTACTATTGATTGATGGTTTGTATTGTTTATTATATAAAGATGGTGAGTTAGAGTGTTGTGTTCATTCATAGTTAAAGACAGTAGATGTTGAGTACTTTATTATCTAAAGACGGTAAGTTAGAGTGTTGTGTTCATTCATAGTTAAAGACAGTAGAGGTTGAGTAATTTATTATCTAAAGATGGTGAGTTAGAGTGTTGTGTTCATTCATAGTTAAAGACAGTAGAGGTTGAGTACTTTATTATATGACAGTAGAGGTTGAGTACTTTACTATCTAAAGATGGTAAGTTAGAGTGTTGTGTTCATTCATAGTTAAAGACAGTAGAGGTTGAGTACTTTATTATCTAAAGATGGTAAGTTAGAGTGTTGTGTTCATTCATAGTTAAAGACAGTAGAGGTTGAGTACTTTATTATCTAAAGATGGTAAGTTAGAGTGTTGTGTTCATTCATAGTTAAAGACAGTAGAGGTTGAGTACTTTATTATCTAAAGATGGTGAGTTAGAGTGTTGTGTTCATTCATAGTTAAAGAAATACAGTAGAGGTTGAGTACTTTATTATCTAAAGATGGTGAGTTAGAGTGTTATCTTCATTCATAGTTAAAGACAGTAGAGGTTGGGTACTTTATTATCTAAAGATGGTGAGTTAGAGTGTTGTGTTCATTCATAGTTAAAGACAGTAGAGGTTGAGTACTTTATTATATAAAGATGGTAAGTTAGAGTGTTGTGTTCATTCATAGTTAAAGACAATAGAGGTTGAGTACTTTATTATCTAAATATGGTAAGTTAGAGTGTGGTGTTCATTCATAGTTAAAGACAGTAGAGGTTGAGTACTTTATTATCTAAAGATGGTAAGTTAGAGTGTTGTTTTCATTCATAGTTAAAGACAGTAGAGGTTGAGTACTTAATTATCTAAAAATGGTAAGTTAGAGTGTTGTGTTCATTCATAGTTAAAGAAATACAGTAGAGGTTGAGTACTTTATTATCTAAAGATGGTAAGTTAGAGTGTTTTGTTCATTCATAGTTAAAGACAGTAGAGGTTGAGTACTTTATTATCTAAAGACGGTAAGTTAGAGTGTTGTGTTCATTCATAGTTAAAGACAGTAGAGGCTGAGTAATTTATTATATAAAGATGGTGAGTTAGAGTGTTGTGTTCATTCATAGTTAAAGACAGTAGAGGTTGAGTACTTTATTATCTAAAGATGGTAAGTTAGAGTGTTGTGTTCATTCATAGTTAAAGACAGTAGAGGTTGAGTAATTTATTATATAAAGATGGTGAGTTAGAGTGTTGTGTTCATTCATAGTTAAAGACAGTAGAGGTTGAGTACTTTATTATATAAAGATGGTGAGTTAGAGTGTTGTGTTCATTCATAGTTAAAGACAGTAGAGGTTGAGTACTTTATTATCTAAAGATGGTAAGTTAGAGTGTTGTGTTCATTCATAGTTAAAGACAGTAGAGGTTGAGTACTTTATTATCTAAAGACGGTAAGTTAGAGTGTTGTGTTCATTCATAGTTAAAGACAGTAGAGGCTGAGTAATTTATTATATAAAGATGGTGAGTTAGAGTGTTGTGTTCATTCATAGTTAAAGACAGTAGAGGTTGAGTACTTTATTATATAAAGATGGTGAGTTAGAGTGTTGTGTTCATTCATAGTTAAAGACAGTAGAGGTTGAGTACTTTATTATCTAAAGACGGTAAGTTAGAGTGTTGTGTTCATTCATAGTTAAAGACAGTAGAGGTTGAGTACTTTATTATCTAAAGACGGTAAGTTAGAGTGTTGTGTTCATTCATAGTTAAAGACAGTAGAGGTTGAGTAATTTATTATATAAAGATGGTGAGTTAGAGTGTTGTGTTCATTCATAGTTAAAGACAGTAGAGGTTGAGTACTTTATTATATAAAGATGGTGAGTTAGAGTGTTGTGTTCATTCATAGTTAAAGACAGTAGAGGTTGAGTACTTTATTATCTAAAGATGGTAAGTTAGAGTGTTGTGTTCATTCATAGTTAAAGACAGTAGAGGTTGAGTACTTTATTATCTAAAGATTGTGAGTTAGAGTGTTGTGTTCATTCATAGTTAAAGACAGTAGAGGTTGAGTACTTTACTATCTAAAGATGGTAAGTTAGAGTGTTGTGTTCATTCATAGTTAAAGACAGTAGAGGTTGAGTACTTTATTATCTAAAGATGGTAAGTTAGAGTGTTGTGTTCATTCATAGTTAAATACAGTAGAGGTTGAGTACTTTATTATCTAAAGATGGTAAGTTAGAGTGTTGTGTTCATTCATAGTTAAAGACAGTAGAGGTTGAGTACTTTATTATCTAAAGATGTTAAGTTAGAGTGTTGTGTTCATTCACAGTTAAAGACAGTAGAGGTTGAGTACTTTATTATCTAAAGATGGTAAATTAGAGTGTTGTGTTCACTAGTTAAAACCTGTTCCCCCCCACGCGGTCGGTACCGACCCCTTTTGACATTATGATCATATAGGCATATTTTTATGAGTGCTGGAAATAATTTTCGATTTTAAAATCAAACGTTTTCAAGTATTAAGATCACTAACATGTCACAAAAGCATGTAGAATGTAAAACGTTCGTTTAGCAATAGATTAGCAATAGGTTAAAGGTGTCATAATATGGTTTTACCTTCTTGTTTGGCTGAACTATAATCCGTGAAGGCGACCATTTTGAAAATGTATGAAAAAATGGAATTGTAGTTTCTCTGCGGCCATTTTGTCGAGGGCATGCATAGCTGTGGATCAGCGTTGACATTTTTCCGAACTACATTTCCCTTCATGTTTTATGGGGGTTCAAAGTTCAGAGTTGAATTATGAATATGACAATAACTATAATAATTCGCGATAATAAGCCACAAAAGGTAATGATTTGACAAATATTGAAACGCAGTTAGTTTCTCCTTCCTATTGTTAGCATGTAGGAACAATTAGATCTGAAATTAGTTTCAAAATGGTTGCACTGTGAGGAAAAAAACTACAGTAAATTACAGTAGATATCATTATCTGTTATTATGCACGCCTGGTGATACTAAATCCAAATTGAACTCGGGCATTTGAAAGATACTATATGTATATATATATATATAAATGTGCGAATTGGCTATAATAAGGTAATATTTCAAATTGCATTGGTCCGGATGGGAGAATTCAGTACTGTATATACAGAACCTTCGGTTTTATCATCTTCCCTTTATTAATTTCCTTTGATTTTTTGTACACATGATCTCAAGAGGGTACTGAATGAGGTCAGTGGCAGTTTTTCAAGTCTGGTCATTATTATCATGGTGTTATTCACTGTCAAAGATGAAAAGAAAAATCATAATTCATATTTTCCTTTGTTTCATCACAATTTAAGCAAGCCTAGTAATAGACACAATATTTCTGACACTGTGAATACATTCACTGAGGTCCATAGATGTACCTAGATACCAAGAATATGCAAATAGCCCTTGTAGAAGTGGAGCAATATTCCATTTACCTAGGTATACATTTTATGCAGATTTTCACCTGGGGTGGAACAGGTTAAAGTCAGTCAAGGTTGAGTAAATGGTAAATGTTGGATTTATATAACAGCTTTTATCCAAAGCGCTTTACAATTTTGTTCCTCATACTTTATCCATTCACTCACACATTCACACACCGACGGCGGAGGCGACCATGCAAGGTGCCGACCTGCTCATCAGGAGCAGTTAGGGGTTAAGTGTCTTGCTCAAGGACAACCGGGAACCTTCAGATTACCAGGCGACCGCTCTACCTCCTGATCCACTGTCGCCCCGTAGTTGATTGTGTTATATCACATTCACACACCAAGTGATTTAGATTAACTTCACAACAGCAAATATATGAGCTGTACAAATCATGTCAAAGTTAAATAGTTAAAAAGATAGAAATATTGGACCTCTAACCCTTTCAGGTTAAACCGGCTGTGGAGTGAGAGTTGCAATTAATTGAAAACATGAAGAATGTTTAATTTTAACGCTCAGCAATGACTGTCTCTGTAAAAAGAGTGATTTGGAAATGATGACCTTGCTCTTCAAACACAACAAGCACTCTGTCAACGAGGGCTAAAACAGACCCTTCAACAAAGTGACAACGTGATTGTGTTGCTTTCCTTCTGCTCGTTTGTGTCCCAGATGTTTTCTTTTTCAACATCTCTCTCCATTTCAACATAATCTCCCTCATTGTCTACATCACATCTTTATTGGATTTTTTTTTACAAAATGTGTTATATAGTGAACAGAAAATGTAATATATGCATCGACAACACCCACAGTGTTTTTTATATACGTTTTAGGAAATACCATGATACCTTTTTAGAAATACCATGGTACTTTTTGGAAATACCAAAATACCTTTTTTTAGAAATACCACAATTCTTTTTTAGAAACACCACAAAATACCACGATACTTTTTTATAAATACCACACTACTTGCCCGTGAAGCCCTCTCCCACACCAGGGGTCCGTGTGAAGCCCTCTCCCACACCAGGGGTCCAGGCTGAAGCCCTCTCACACACCAGGGGTCCATGTGAAGCCCTCTCCCACACCAGGGGTCCATGTGAAGCCCTCTCCCACACCAGGGGTCCGTGTGAAGCCCTCTCCCACACCAGGGGTCCATGTGAAGCCCTCTCCCACACCAGGGGTCCATGTGAAGCCCTCTCCCACACCAGGGGTCCATGTGAAGCCCTCTCCCACACCAGGGGTCCATGTGAAGCCCTATCCCACACCAGGGGTCCATGTGAAGCCCTCTCCCACACCAGGGGTCCATGTGAAGCCCTCTCCCACACCAGGGGTCCATGTGAAGCCCTCTCCCACACCAGGGGTCCAGGCTGAAGCCCTCTCACACACCAGGGGTCCATGTGAAGCCCTCTCCCACACCAGGGGTCCATGTGAAGCCCTCTCCCACACCAGGGGTCCATGTGAAGCCCTCTCCCACACCAGGGGTCCATGTGAAGCCCTCTCCCACACCAGGGGTCCATGTGAAGCCCTCTCCCACACCAGGGGTCCATGTGAAGCCCTCTCCCACACCAGGGGTCCATGTGAAGCCCTCTCCCACACCAGGGGTCCAGGCTGAAGCCCTCTCCCACACCAGGGGTCCATGTGAAGCCCTCTCCCACACCAGGGGTCCATGTGAAGCCCTCTCCCACACCAGGGGTCCATGTGAAGCCCTCTCCCACACCAGGGGTCCATGTGAAGCCCTCTCCCACACCAGGGGTCCATGTGAAGCCATCTCCCACACCAGGGGTCCATGTGAAGCCCTCTCCCACACCAGGGGTCCATGTGAAGCCCTCTCCCACACCAGGGGTCCATGTGAAGCCCTCTCCCACACCAGGGGTCCAGGCTGAAGCCCTCTCCCACACCAGGGGTCCAGGCCGTTTAGCGCCATAGAGAAAACAGGACGACTGCTCCACTCAGACTGGTCACGGTCAAACTTAAGACACACTCACGTGTTGATTTGGTACGAGTCATTAGTATTCCAACACGGTCTTGTGTTACTTTCAGATCTAGCGTATTTTTCTTGGGGTTTATTTTTGCCCTCGCCGTAAGAATGCATGTGTGAGGCAAATATGTAATTAGTTTCTTATCTAAAAATGATCTTTCCCCATTTAAAGTGCCTCTGAGGTTCAGGCTAGCTGAAAGCACTTTTTTTAGGTAGTTGGCAGGTTCACATATTGGAACAAATGTAGAAGGGAAAAAAATAATGAGGTTATTAGGAAGTTTAAAATGATGACATTATTATGGCTGCTTGCGTAACAGATAGAAAAAAGACAAGGAAACTGTTTACAATATGTTATTATCGTTACATGTGTATTTATTTCACTGGAATCCCTCACTTGTTCACGTTGTTTTCAAATTGGTTATTTTCTGGATAATGGGAGTACTGTCTCAGCTTGTCCTATTGCGCCCTCTACTGGCCGCTAAGAGGCATATCGCTGTACTTTTGCCCTTTTCGTCAGTCTGCGCTGAACCTGACTGCGAGGGTACGTTTCTAAAGCGGCGTGATTAGAACAGGAGAATTATAAGTTATAATGTTGATAAGAACATTTTATAGAGAGTAATCTATATGTATTTTATAATACATCCACAGATGTTCTAGTGCGACATCTAGTGGCTGAATGTTGTCTATAGCACCTTTACTATCTATAAACCCATAGCAGTGCATGACTTGGAAAGCGGTCGTTTGACAATCTACTCGAACAAACAGATGATTCGTTTCATATTTTGAGACGGAATTGATGGTGTTTTGATGCAAACCTAAACAATATCATTTGACAGTGGTGCCAGTGAATTCAATGTCATGTGAGACACATATCAGAACTGTTGATCGTAATTGAAAGGGATACTGTCCTTTATACGCACTGCATTTTATACATTTATTTTCATTGTTATCGAGTCAGTCTCAAATATGTGTGAGTCTGATCCTGACAGTGAGGGACGTCTTAATGAAGACAAATGTGCCTCTGCTCTGTTTTAAAACCACCAGCCCGTATCGAACCTGACGGAGGAACACCGCTGAGCTCCAGAAGACGCCCGGTGTCTGATATCGTGCCCCAGAACCAGAACACGAGACCGGCAGACCCGCTCTCCAGAACCGCTCCTCCGATCCCACTTCACAGTGTAAATGTAAAGTTTGTTGTTACAGTGCCACCATCCGGCCAAACGGCACCAACTCCTACTGCACTGCACTCCCCTGGGTCCTCAGCAATGCACCCGCCAAGCGTGATGTTGATCGGATAAAGGGTTCTTGAGACACACGAAGGACAGACACTCGCTGTAGCGCCACCGTCTGGCCAAACGACACAGAGTTCGACACCGGACCCCCTTGTGACCTTAGGAATACACTCGCTGAGCATGAGGTTGACCGGATGAATGTTTCTCGAGATTTGCGAAGGACAGTCACACGTCATAGCGCCACCGTCTGGCCAAACGGCACTGAATTTCACACCAGACAACCCCCCCCCCCCCCCTTCCACGGGTCCTCAGCAATACACCTGCCGAGCGTGAAGCCGATTGGATGAACGGCACACACACACACACGCACACACACACACACACACACACACACACACACACACACACACACACACGCACGCACACACACACACACACACACACGCACGCACGCGCACGCACGCACGCACGCACACACACACACACACACACACACACACACACACACACACACACACACACACACACACACAGAGATTCCTTCCTTTATAGTTCGACATACAGGGTACACTGTAAAAAATTAAGTTTTTTTCACAGGAAATTCACTGTGTTTTTTTTTTTTACAGATTACTTTTGTTTTTCTACTTTATGTGTAAATGCCATAAAACTACAGTAAATTACCTTTTATCAAAATTTAAATAAATTAAATAAAGGTTGTAATCTGTGAATGTATTTGATTTTACTGTAATTTGACAGTAAGTATTTGTCAACCATTGATGCGAGACATTTACCGTTTTCTTGCAGCTTTTTTTCTCACAGCGTAGACCATATCCAATTCCCAGGCACTGTGCTGACGTATGTCTGGCAGTATAGTCTAGTATTAACCCTTTCACTGCCACATGACAGCCGGTTAACCCTTTCACTGTGACAATACAGAAGGTTAGCCCCTTTGCTATCACACAACCGACGGCGACGCTCCAACATTATGCGGATGCGGAGCTAATGATGCTAATGATGGAGCATCGCCGTCGGTCGTGTGATAGTAAAGATTTAACTTTCTGTCGTGTGGCAGTGACAGGGTTAAATACAAAAGCACTGAAGTCAGGAGGTGAAGTGAAGTCTGCAGCTAGATAATTATGGTGTATTACAACTATACAGGATTATTTCACGGACCCCATATGAAAAAGTATCATGGTAGTTAACAATTTGACAAACTACATAGACATGAACATTTTAAAAGCAGTACAAACGTAGCCACAGGCAACAATGTATCAGACAACATTTTCATGCATTTAAAATCTAGTTTTTGGACATTGTCGAGGAGCCAAGTTTTCTCTTTTTTCTTAAAGTTGTGTCGGCTACTGATGCATTTTAGCTGTGAAGGAAGCAGATTCCAATTTGTGGCTCCCCAGAATTAAAAAGAACATTTGCCCATATTATTGTTGAACCTTGGAATACGCAGGTCAGCAATGCTGGCTCTGGTGTTATTATGGGTATGCATGTCCCTGTTCCACTGACAATAATTTGTAAGATAAGAGGGGGCCCTATTATTATAAATGTTGTGAACTATGTTGAGCTGAAGTTGAACGGACCTGGCTGCTTCCAGAGGGAGCCCGCCCAGAGACTGGAAGTGTTGTTTGCCCCACATGTGCTCTGGAGGTTAGTCCTAGAGTTTAATCGGATGAGTTTGTTCTGGGAAACCTGTAACCTTTTAAAACCATGGTACCGGCCGTGGTATCAATTATTTATTTAGCACGGTACCGGCCGTGGTATGAATTATTTATTTAGCACGGTACCGGACGCCTATAACTGTTCCGCAACTGTAAGTTACTTCCGGGGTAGGCCTGATTGGCCCTGACAGGCACGTGACGCGCAACTTTCTCTGCCGCACGGCACGCTCCGCGGAGCGGAGCGGCAGAGCTTGCGGAATTATGTAACCGTCCTAATCGGCCATGATTTTCATTCGGCGCTTCAGCTCACCTGGCAGAGCAGCGGTCCTGCGATCCTGTGGTCTGTTGTTGACGAGTTCGAATCCCATCAAAAAAAAAAATTTTAACGTGATTTTTTTTTTAACATGTATTCTTTCGCCGGTTAAGGTTAGGCATGGTTAAGGTTAAGGTTAGGCATTGTTTCGGAGTTGGTTAAGGTTAGAACGGTTAAGTTTAGGCGCTGTTAAGGAGCTGGTTAAGGTTAGAGTTTGTCTTAGAGAATGGCAATAGGTTAGGCATGGTTAAGGTTAAGGTTAAGGTTAGGCATTGTTTCGGAGTTGGTTAAGGTTAGAACGGTTAAGTTTAGGCGCTGTTAAGGAGCTGGTTAAGGTTAGAGTTTGTGTTAGAGAATGGCAATAGACAGCCTATTTCCGCGCGACAGCTCTCAGCAGCCTCGTTGCGCGTCCTGAGTTTGCCGCGTCACGTGCCTGTCGGGGCCAATCAGGCTTACCCCGGAAGTTACTTACAGTTGCGGAACGGGTACAGGCGTACCGGACGTGGTATGAATTATTTATTTAGCACGGTACCGGCCATGGTATGAATTATTTATTTAGCACGGTACCGGCCATGGTATGAATTATTTATTTAGCACGGTACCGGCTATGGTATGAATTATTTATTTATCACAGTACCGGCCGTGGTATTAATTATTTAGCACGATACTGCCGTGGTAAAAGCCGTGTATCACCATGGTGCCACTTTTGCACTTAATTAATTCAATGTTATAATATAAACAAATCCAATTTGAACCCTGATAGCAATGGTAATACCAGGGTATTCCCATCATGATTTGGTCACTACCATCGTCGCAGTGAGGAAAGAATGATGGAAATACCATGATATTTGTATTGTATGGGACCTTTTTAAATCTAGTGCCGACTGATTAATCAAATAATCAACTAGGAGGTTTAGATTAGATTAGATTCACATTTATTGTCATCATAGAGTACAACAAAAAGAAGTTTGGCATCCAACCAGAGTGCAAATGTAACGGTAAAGTGCAATAGTAATATACAATGTACTGGGGATTAAACTGGGTATATAATATATAAATGAGTACTACTGAGTATTGTGCTAATTAGATGTATGTACAGCGTTGTAGTATTAATATGTACAGGTGATTAAACTGGGTATAAATATATAAATGAGTACTACTGAGTATAGTGCTAATCAGATGTATGTGGTACAGAGTCTACTCTGCATTTTATATTGTATATATGTATATTGAACACTTTTGTTTTGTTTACACTTGTCTACGTACTTGACTTTCTATTTTATACTTATCTATTTATATCTAGCACACTCTCAGGAGCAAAACAGAAAAGAAGCATTTCATATAAAAGTATTCTGTATTGTGTGCGGTTAGGTGGCCGAGCGGAGATTGCGTTCGTCACCAAAAAAAAAAAAAAAAAATATTCTGTATTTTTGTATGACAACTAACAAAGAAACTTTGTTAACACTTGAATTGAGTTGTAGTAGTAATATGTACAGGTGATTAAACTGAGTATAACATATATATATATGAGCAGGGCCGCCTGGGAGAAATGCGAGGCCCTGTGCGACCGCACTGCTCGCACACCCCCTGAGGCGGCCCTGTATATGAGTACTACTGAGCATAGACGCCTGCGCAATAGAGCACTCGAAGCATCTGCTCTACCACTATTGAACATGGGGGGGCAAACGTCTGGTTTTGCTCCCCCACTTTTTGATCATATGAAAAATATGATATACCCCCCCCCGCATATATAAATCTAACCATAACTACGTAATTTCAATCAAATTAATAATACGCAATGACACTTAATAGCAAGTTTTTAAGTTTCCAAAGATTGTGTGACCCCCCACTTTAATGGTTTGATCCAGTGCCCACGGGCCACGGTTTGTCGGCATGACGTATACGACATGTTGGGGGAGGCGGCTTTTTCGAATGCCATTGAAAAATTCAGGCTGGATATTGGATAACATTGTGAGGATTATTCTTCGGCGTTTACATCAAAATGGAGCAAATCATCACGTAAGTCGGACACTGTGACTGTATACTAAATGCGCAAACAGATTGAAACTGAATATTTCTCGTATGGTGAACCTCCGCGCTGCACCGAGTGAATCCACAGTCACTTGCTCCTCAATGGGAAACCAACCTAGATTTACCCTGAAGGACTGGTTCTGGCCGAACCGTTCGTTATACAAGTATCACAGAGACATTACAAAGGTGCTCACAGTTGCACGAGGGTTTCGGACAGAGATACGGGATGGTTTGAAAGCTCGGCGTTGCTAATAAACATTTAAAATATGTTTTATAAACTGCTCAACACTGCACCGTTTCCGGCGTTGGGTTCCCTGGTGCGCCTGCGCTGTGATCACCCAACGGCGGAAATAATGCCGCTTTGAGCAGTTTATAAAAAAATATTTAAAATATTTATTAGCAACGCCGAGCTTTCAAACCATCCCGTATCTCTGTCCGAACCCCTCGTGCAACTGTGAGCACCTTTGTAATGTCTCTGTGATACTTGTATAACGAACGGTTCGGCCAGAACCAGTCCTTCAGGGTAAATCTAGGTTGGTTTCCCATTGAGGAGCAAGTGACTGTGGATTCACTCGGTGTAGCACAGTCACGAAAGGGGCTAGTATGGACCCTGATGTAAACAAGACAAACGACTTTCTCTGGTCTGCATCCCCTTAACAATTGTGTGTATTGAGCCGTACTGTATTGTACCCATTCTGCAATCTGTTAAATAAAGTTTTCATTCATTCATTCATTCATTCATTCAGCCGCCGCGCTCACTGGGGCTATTGATAGCGCCAATTAATTGTTGTTGTTGTTGTTGTTGTTGTTGGTACTGCCGCTGCGGATGTGAACGGGGCCGGAGGGGCTTTGGGAGGATGGGAAAGTTATTATTATTATTATTATTATTATTATTATTATTATTATTATTATTATTATTATTATTATTATTATTATTATTATTATTATTATTATTATTATCATACGTGCCTAGCTAGCGTTAGCTAAAAGAGCCCTCGCAGTGAAGTTATTATTATTATAGCTATCATACTGCAATATAAACTGAGTTTTATAGTGAAAAGAGCAGCTTTATTTTGGTCAAGATTGAAGGCTCTATATTGCAGGAAATTGCACATACAGGTGTTCATTAAATGTAAAAAAAAAACACCCAGTGCAAAAAAAAGTAAAAAAAAAGTAAAAATAAAAGAATAAAAATAAATCTTGCACCCCCACTTTCAACTATAACTAGGCGGCCATGCTACTGAGTATAGTGTTAACCAGATGTATGTACAGAGTTGTAGTACTATATACAGTAGTAACAAAGTCCTGGTCGACTGAGACCAAAGCGACTGATCACACGATGGAATAGGAGGTGACTTGAGCCCTCCTCATGTCATCATAAGATTAACGCCCCGACCCTGAGATGACTAGAGCGGCCATGATGACTCATGACTCACCATTAGGACCTGTGGCCACCACATCCCTCACTGTCCGAAGGTCCTCCGCCCCCAGAGCAGTGTCTGTACAGCGTCCGTTTCTGACGCTAGCCTTTTGGGTCTCGGGTCTTTTTTATTATCCTGCAACATTTATAAACTTGAAGGAGAACTGTAAAGTTTTCTCCCATCTTTCCATTTTATGACGAAGCGCTCTCGACAACAACTAGTAAATCAACGCAGTTCAGGTTTACTGGCCAGACCGGACTCGTGTATTCCTCCTCCTCCTCCTCCTCCTCCTCCTCCTCCTCCTCCTCCTCCTCCTCCTCCTCTTCCTCATCCTCCTCCTCCTCCTCATCCTCCTCCTTCTCCCCCTTCTCCTGCTCCTCCTCCTCCTTCTCCTCCTCATCCTCCTCCTCCCCCTCCTCCTCCTCTCCTCCTCCTCCTCCTCATCCTCCTCCTCCTCCTCCTCCTCCTCCTCCTCCTCCTCCTCCTCTCCTCCTACTCCTCCTCCTCCTCCTCCTCCTCCTCCTCCTGCTCCTCCTCCTCATCCTCCTCCTCCCCCTCCTCCTCCTCTCCTCCTCCTCCTCCTCCCCCTCCTCCTCCTCCTTCTCCTCCCCCTCCTCCTCCTCCTCCTCCTCCTCCTCCCCCTCCTCCTCCTCCTTCTCCTCCTCATGCTCCTCCTCCTTCTCCTCCTCCTCATCCTCCTCCTCCTCCACCACCTCCTTCTCCTCCCCCTCCTCCTCCTCATCCTCCTCCTCCTCTTCATCTTCCTCCTCCTTCTCCTCCTCCTCCTCCTCCTCCTCCTCCTTCTCCTCCTCCTCCTCCACCTCCTCCTCCTCCTCCTCTTTCTCCTTCTCCTCCTTCACTTCCTCCTCCTTCTGCTCCTCCTCCTCCTCCACCTCCTCCTCCTCCTCCTTCTTCTCCTCCTTCTCCTCCTCCCGCGTCTCAGAAATCATAGAATTATGTTTAAAGATTCTCTTCTCCTCCCTCTCACTCACTTCTCAGCCGCCTCATCCTTTAATTTCTGCCCTTGACATAAACAGGCCACTCTCCTATAAACAATTACCTGAAACGGATCCACGGACGATGGCAAGAGCAGAGGAGTACCTCAGCGTCAGGACACACAGCTCTGTGCTATCAGACGCGGAGAGGGAGGAACACTGCGTGTTCATGTGTTTATCTTTTCAAACGTACCGTGGTACTCACTGAGGTACAGTGTTATATTGGGTTATACATTACAGTGTTATATTGGGTTATATAGTACAGTGTTATATTGGGTTATATATTACAGTGTTATATTGGGTTATATATTACAGTGTTATATTGGGTTATATAGTACAGTGTTGTATTGGGTTATATATTACAGTGTTATATTGGGTTATATATTACAGTGTTATATTGGGTTATATAGTACAGTGTTGTATTGGGTTATATAGTACAGTGTTATATTGGGTTATATAGTACAGTGTTGTATTGGGTTATATATTACAGTGTTGTATTGGGTTATATAGTACAGTGTTATATATTACAGTGTTATATTGGGTTATATATTACAGTGTTATATATTACAGTGTTATATATTACAGTGTTATATTTGGTTATATATTACAGTGTTATATTGGGTTATATATTACAGTGTTATATATTGCAGTGTTATATTGGGTTATATATTACAGTGTTATATTGGGTTATATAGTACAGTGTTGTATTGGGTTATATAGTACAGTGTTGTATTGGGTTATATAGTACAGTGTTATATTGGGTTATATAGTACAGTGTTGTATTGGGTTATATAGTACAGTGTTGTATTGGGTTATATATTACAGTGTTATATTGGGTTATATATTACAGTGTTATATTGGGTTATATATTACAGTGTTATATATTACAGTGTTATATTGGGTTATATATTACAGTGTTATATATTACAGTGTTATATATTACAGTGTTATATTGGGTTATATATTACAGTGTTATATATTACAGTGTTATATATTACAGTGTTATATTGGGTTATATATTACAGTGTTATATTACAGTGTTATATTGGGTTATATATTACAGTGTTATATATTACAGTGTTATATTTGGTTATATATTACAGTGTTATATTGGGTTATATATTACAGTGTTATATATTACAGTGTTATATTGGGTTATATATTACAGTGTTATATTTGGTTATATAGTACAGTATTATATGTTACAGTGATATATATTACAGTATTATATATTACAGTGTTATATTTGGGTTATATATGACAGTGTTATATATTACAGTGTTATATTGGGTTATATATTACAGTGTTATATTGGGTTATATATTACAGTGTTATATTGGGTTATATATTACAGTGTTATATATTACAGTGTTATATATTACAGTGTTATATTGGGTTATATATTACAGTGTTATATTGGGTTATATATTACAGTGTTATACATTACAGTGTTATATTGGGTTATATATTACAGTGTTATATATTACAGTGTTATATATTACAGTGTTATATTGGGTTATATATTACAGTGTTGTATTGGGTTATATATTACAGTGTTATATATTACAGTGTTATATTGGGTTATACATTACAGTGTTATATTGGGTTATATATTACAGTGTTATATTGGGTTATATAGTACAGTATTATATATTACAGTGTTATATTGCGTTATATATTACAGTGTTATATATTACAGTGTTATATTGGGTTATACATTACAGTGTCATATTTGGTTATATAGTACAGTGTTATATATTACAGTGTTATATTGGGTTATATATTACAGTGTTATATTGGGTTATTGCACACAGCACAATCACACCTGGACAAGAGGCAGGGAAACTATGTGAGAATGCTGTGCATCGACTACAGCTCAGCATTCAATACCATAGTCCCCTCCAAACTCATAGCCAAGCTCAGGGACCTGGGCTTGAACTATGACCTCTGCCAGTGGGTCTTGGACTTCCTGACAGGAAGACCCCAGGTAGTGAGAGCAGGCAACTGCACCTCCTCATCCATCACTCTCAACACAGGGGCCCCCCAGGGCTGAGTCCCCTCCTCTACTCGCTGTACACACATGACTGCGGAACAGCAACACAATTATCAAGTTTGCTGACGACACAGTAGTGTTGGGCCTGATCTCTGCAAACGACGAGAGGGCCTACCTGGAAGAGGTTAAGCTTTGCTTCTTCCATCTCCTTTTCAAACAGTGTACAGTTTCTGGCTGTTTTATTTTATTTTTTTAATGTTGTTTTGCCCGACAATGGAAAATGTAGCCAAACTAACACTGTGGTTTGAAATAAAACGATTGAATCTTGAATCTTGAGGACCTGGCGCTGTGGTGTCGGGAGAACAGCCTCTCCCTGAACGTCAGCTAAAATAAAGAGATGATTGTGGACTTTAGGAGGTCGGGGGTCAGGGACTACAGCCCCCTCAGCCATGGCCGCCTAGTTATAGTTGAAAGTGGGGGTGCAAGTTTTTTTTTTATTCTTTTATTTTTTTACATTTTTTGTTTATTTTTTTACATTTAATGAACACCTGTATGTGCAATTTCCTGCAAT
This sequence comes from Notolepis coatsorum, assembly GCF_963971535.1. NCBI lineage: Eukaryota > Metazoa > Chordata > Actinopteri > Aulopiformes > Paralepididae > Notolepis > Notolepis coatsorum. The sequence continues at coordinate 27,181,482 of NC_140170.1, forward strand.
ATAGAGCCTTCAATCTTGACCAAAATAAAGCTGCTCTTTTCACTATAAAACTCAGTTTATATTGCAGTATGATAGCTATAATAATAATAACTTCACTGCGAGGGCTCTTTTAGCTAACGCTAGCTAGGCACGTATGATAGCCAATTACTATTATAATAATAATAATAATAATAATAACTTTCCCATCCTCCCAAAGCCCCTCCAGCCCCGTTCACATCCGCAGCACCAACAACAACAACAACAACTAATTGACGCTATCAATAGCCCCAGTGAGCGCGGCGGCTGAATGAATGAAAACTTTATTTAACAGATTGCAGAATGGGTACAATACAGTACGGCTCAATACACACAATTGTTAAGGGGATGCAGACCAGAGAAAGACGTTTGTCTTGTTTACATCAGGGTCCCCTTTCGTGACTGTGCTGCACCGAGTGAATCCACTGTCACTTGCTCCTCAATGGGAAACCAACCTAGATTTACCATGAAGGACTGGTTCTGGCCGAACCGTTCGTTATACAAGTATCACAGAGACATTACAAAGGTGCTCACAGTTGCACGAGGGGTTCGCACAGAGATACGGGATGGTTTGAAAGCTCGGCGTTGCTAATAAATATTTTTTATATTTTTTTATAAACTGCTCAAAGCGGCATTATTTCCGCCGTTGGGTGATCACAGCGCCTGCGCACCATCCTGTATCTCTGGATTCACTCGGTGCAGCGCCGAGGCTCACCATACGAGAAATATTCAGTTTCAATCTGTTTGCGCATTTAGTATACAGTCACAGTGTTCGACTTACGTGATGATTTGCTCCATTTTGATGTAAACGCAGAAGAATAATCCTCACAAGTCACAATGTTATCCAATATCCAGCCTGAATTTTTCAAGGGCTTTCGAAAAAGCCGCCTCCCCCAACATGTTGTATACGTCATGCCGACGAACCGTGGCCCGTGGGCACTGGATCAAACCATTAAAGTGGGGGGTCACACAATCTTTGGAAACTTAAAAACGTGCTATTAAGTGTCATTGCGTATTATTAATTTGATTGAAATTACGTAGTTATGGTTCGATAAGATTTATATATTGGGGGGGGATATTTATATCATATGATATGATCGAAAAGTGAGGGAGCAAAGAGACAAGCTTGCTCCCCCAAGTTCAATAGTCCTGGAGCACGTGCATCGTCTGCTCCGTTAAGTGGGCGCCTATGCCCTCAGCATCGACGGGGCACCGGTCGAGAGAGTGAACAGTTTTAAGTACCTCGGAGTCCACATATCCAAGGACTTGACATGGACCACACACATTGACAGTGTAGTGAAGGAGGCACGACAACGCCTCTACTTCCTCAGGCGCCTAAAGGTGCTCCCATAGTCGAGCGGAGGTCCGCACGGACTCAAAGCGGACTCAAAGCGGACTCTAAGTGTGAAGCTCCAAATCAAATCAAATCAAATCAAATTTATTTATAAGGCCCGACAACACACGTTAATGTCCCCATGGGCCGTACAGGTCTTCTTTAAACAAGTCAAGAACAGAACAAGAACACCATAAGGTCCAAAATTTTTTAGATGAATGCAAATAAATGAAAGAATGCAAGCACTCCCAGACATACCCCACGCGAAGGTAAGGAAAAACTCACTAAAACCTAACAATAGGGAAAAAAGCTCCACAGGCAGTGTGGAGGAGAGAAACCTTAGAAGGGCCATTCAAGGGGGGATCACCCTTCTTAGATGTTGGTGATAGTAGTGTTGAAGACGGACAGTTGGTAAGCATGCACTCATGTGTGTAGTGAAACACAGATGAGTGCATGCAATAGCAACTGAACATTTTGGAAGATTAAAGATAGAGCTAATAGCGATAGCAACTGAACATTTTGAAAGATTAAAGATAGAGCTGATAGCGGATCTATTTGAGGCACAGGGGCGGCGCAAAGAAGGTCACGTCCTCCCCGTCTTAGTCACGGGACATTCAACACTCCGGTCATTGCTCAGGGACAGCCGGAGACAGGGAGATAGGGGGCGGCGCAGAGAGGGTCGCAAACTCCCCGACATCATCGCGGGACGTCCGGCACTCCGGTCACCACTACGAGACCTCCGGAGACAGGGGGGCACGCAGAGGGGGTCGCAACCTCCTGGCCTTCATCACGGGACGTCCGACACTCCGGTCAGCACTCCAGGACAGCAAGTCATAAGGGGACAGGGAGACGGGACAGGCGTTAGACAGCTCATGTGATTGTAGTGGGTGGACATAGCAATAGATACAAGTGGTAAGCATATATGTGAATGGAGTAGATATATGAAGTAAGCATATTATGTGAATAGAATAGAAGTACTTAACCCAGCAATGAAACCGCGTTGACTGTTAATCTGTTAATAGTCTGTTAATACTGTTAATCAGTTGACAGGACCACGGACAGACGACGGTAAATAACTGATCCAATTTTTTTATGCGCGGATGTCCGCGCCGCTCACTTGGTGTCGTATAAAAGGCTGCTCAGCGTTTTGGTTGACATCGACCTGCATTTAATGTGACGCCGATCTGCATTTTACTCTGAACACTCGCTCCGTGCCAAGTGAGAGTAGGACAGGATCATGATTAAATGGGTAGGATTGGTCCGGTAAAACGTTGGCAGGTAGATGACGCTAAATTTTGTTTTACTATCGCTAATCGTCACCCATTCCAATTCATATACATTTGGACCGTGTCTTTTTTCATCATCTGAAGAAACTTGAGATGTTTGAATGGCTTTTCTAAATGAAGTGTGTAAAACTGCCAGTTTTATTTAGAAATATTGGAAACAGAGATAACATACTCTTTATTCTGACATCGGATGACGGCGACATGACAGAAGTTGAACAGCGTGGGAAAATTTTTGTAAACTGGCGCGAGACATGTAGTCCGCTCCGTGCACTGTCCGCTCAACCATGGGAGCACCTTAAGGAAGTTCAAAGTGAGTCCGAAGATCCTTAAGAACTTCTACTCATGCACAATAGAAAGCATCCTGACTGGTAATATCACCTCCTGGTTTGGGAACAGCACTGCACAAGACCGTAGCAGACTACAGAGAGTGGCCCGTTCAGCCGAACGCACAATAGGAGGTGCACGGGCTTCCCACTCTCCAGGACATTTATAACAAGCGTTGCAGGGCCAAGGCTAAGAGAATAACCAAAGACTCTAGTCACCCAAACAACTGCCTCTTTGAACTGCTGCAGTCAGCAAAGCGCTACCAGAGTATCATGGGAAGCACAGAGAGACTCAGAAGGAGCATCTATCCCCAGGCCATCAGGCTGCTCAACGACAATGACACTATGTAACAACCCATCATCTACACTCACGGCACACACATCCACATGTACACACTCACTTTAAACAAACACTCACCTTAACACTTTGGACGCCAGACCCGATGATAGTCAGGTTATCTCGCCATGCGTTGAGCACCAGGACCCCCGAAAACCAGAGTATAGTCGGGTTTTCATCGTTATTTATTTTATTCGATATTTCCATTCATTACAGGCACACGGACATCTGGGTTAACATGGGGAATCATTCTGAGAATGCCAATGTGCAATACCGGCTGCATCCACCCAGGTGGCAGTATCAAGCACCCTTTGAAACATGATATCTTGGCCTGTGGGTCGATCAGAAGTATGCGGTCAGATTTCTATTGGTCGGGCAAGGAGACCGGTTGTCCCGATCGGATTGAGAAGCGTGAATTGCTCCCAGTGCATGATGTGTGGCGGATTATGTTGGCGACACGATCGACACCAATACTGGGACTCGCGGTCAGATAATTGGAATATTCGTTTTGGGGTACATTGTAGTGAAGGTAAGGCCTATATGGTATCAATCCTGCTGTGATCCAACCATGATTTCACTTCGATCACAATATATGTGTGTATTTTACTCCACAACGTGTGCCGTTGGTGACGATCAAAGCATCAAAAAACAACCCCCCCCACCCTTTCATGCATTCATGATGAAACATAATACCGATAATATAGATGTGATTTCAAAATAGTAGCGTGTACAGGCGAGAAATTGCAACGTTTTTAGTGAATTGCACGTATTTCTGCATAGCGTAGTTTTCTGGGATTAGACAGGTTTATTCTATAAAACGGGAATGTATGGATGAAAAAATTATTTCTTTAACACATATTGAACGATAGATAGTCGATGTCAAATGGGCCATAGTATTGTATCCATAGCTATAATGTAGAATATAGTTATAGCCCTGCAAACACCGCCACGTATTCCTATATTTTAGAGCATCGCGCTCAGTCATGCTTTGCTCATGGGACGGGGTTGCAAAGTTGTGAGCAGAAGCGTGTGCACGCACATGCACGCACATGCACGGATGTGCACAACCCAGATAGCAAAAAATTAGTGAATCAACGTTGAAATAGGGTTCAGCAGAAATATTGAATCTATGTTGAAGCCTGACATCTAAATTATATAGATCGTTGTCTATGACCCTAACGTTGAATCAACGTTAGGTGTCAACCATAGCTGATACTATATCAATGTTGATTCAACCATCATCTAAATGGTAATACATGCACATTTTAGTTGATTTTATATTGAATCAATGTTAGACATCAATGTTTATTCAACCATAATCTAAATGGTAATCTACATGCACATTTTAGTTGATTTTATATTGAATCAATGTTAGACATCAATGTTTATTCAACCATAATCTAAATGGTACTCTACTTGTACATTTGTAACTTGTACATCTACTTGTAACTTGTAAAGTTAAGGAATCAATACTGATTAATGTACATTTTACATTAAAATATTGCTGCTGATATGTATACATCATAACATTACATGTTTTTTTCCTGCTGTTAAACACATAACAGCTTAACACACTGTTAAATAAATAATAATACAATTCTTATATGACCATATTTCCAAAAATGTGTGAACAAAAATGACAACATGGCTTTTAAAATGAACATTTATTTTTTTCTAGGGTATCAGAACTTCCAGTGACTAAAACTTTTTACAAAAAACAAATAACAGACCTTATAACAGGCTTTCATTAACAATATAGCCACTGCCAGAATAGTGACACACATATTGTGTGTGGTGAGCACACGCATTCATGCACGACTTATCCTCCAAGGCATCTGCTATATAATAATCTTCAGATTTACTTAAGTGTTATTAGTAGGTTACAGCAGTAAGCATTAGTTTGCTCAGTCAATTATGGCCAATTCGTTTTATATTGTTTAATACAGTTAAATAAATAGATAAATGAAAAGCAATTTTTTTTGGATTTGCCCCCCCCCCCCCCCCCCCCCCCCCCCCCCACTGTACCGAAAATAATACCGAACCGTGTCTTCAAAACCGAGGTACGTACCGAACCGTGGATTTTGTGTACCGTTACACCCCTAATGTTTCTATAACTCTCTCCCATATAACTCTCTCCCATACCCTTAACACCAACCGCTGAAGTGCCCTTGAGCAAGGCACTAAACCCCCAACTGCTCCAGTGGAGTTGCTCAGTGGCCAACAGTCTCAGACTGTGGTTGTACTGGGGCCTAACAAAATTAATAGTTGGTTTCAGGTTGGTTGTCAGTTTGGCCATGGGTAGGTAGGGAATTTATTTTATTTTATTTTTTTATTTTATTCTTTCCCACGGCGACTATGGATTTCTTTATTTAATTAAAATGTTCACAACAACATGGATGCATGTACTCTGCCAGCATGTTTAATATCCATAATACTAAATGTTTGACTAAGATTTCAACCTACCTTGATCTCACCTGGTCGGGGACTGACCTTTAGATTAATCTGTGTAGTTTAGTTATGGTACAGGGTACTACATGGTACCACTGGGTAGTTTACTATAGGGTAGTTTAGTTAGGGTACAGGGTACTACATGGTACCACAGAGTACTACTTGGTACTGCATGGCATTACAGGGTACTACATGGCTTACACAGCTCTACATGGCACTACAGGGTACTACATGGCACCACAGGGTACTACATGGCACTACAGGGTACTACAGGATACTACGGGGTACTACATGGCACTATGGGGTACTATAGGGTACTACATGGCACTACGGGGTACTACATGGCACTACAGGGTACTACATGTCTGCTCCTTTGCAGCACCACAAACATGGGAACTCTCTAACTCTTCCCCCCCCCCCCCTCTCCCCCCCCCCCCCTCTCCCTCCCCCTTCTCTCTGAGTACCCGTCTCCTGGCGCTGACCAAGGTGATGGATGCCTCGGGGTCTTGGCCAAGCTTGTAGTGACTGCTCTACATGCACCTCCGAGGCATTGGATCAGTTATTCACCGCCGTCTGTCCGTGGTCCTGTCAACTGATTAACAGACTGTTAACAGATTAACAGTCAACGCGGTTTCATTGCTGGGTTAAGTACTTCTATTCTATTCACATAATACGCTTACTTCATATATCTACTCCATTCACATATATGCCTACCACTTGTATCTATTGCTATGTCCGCCTACTACAATCTCATGAGCTGTCTAACGCCTGTCCCGTCTCCCTGTCTTCCTATGACTTGCTGTCCTGGAGTGTTGACCGGAGTGTTGGACGTCCCGTGACGAAGGCCGGGAGATTGCGACCCCCTCTGCGTGCCCCCCTGTCTTCGGAGGTTTCGTAGTGGTGACCGGAGTGCCGGTTGTCCCGCGATGATGTCGGGGAGTTCGCGACCCTCTCTGTGCCACCCCCCCTTCCCCCTGTCTCCGGCTGTCCCTGAGCAACGACCGGAGTGCTGAATGTCCCGTGACTAAGACGGGGAGGACGTGACCCTCTTGCGCCGCCCCTGTGCTTCAAATAGATCCGCTATCAACTCTATCTTTAATTTTTCAAAATGTACAGTTGCTATTGCATGCACTCATCTGTGTTTCACTACACACATGAGTGCATGCTTACCAACTGTCCGTCTGCAACACTACTATCACCGACATCTAAGAAGGGAGATCCCCCCTTGAACGGCCCTTCTAAGGTTTCTCTCCTCCACATTGCCTGTGGAGCTTTTTTCCCTATTGTTAGGTTTTAGTGAGTTTTTCCTTACCTTCGCGTGGGGTATGTCTGGGAGTGCTTGCATTCTTTCATTTATTTGCATTCATCTAAAAAATGTTTGGACCCTATGGTGTTCTTGTTCTGTTCTTGACTTATTGTTATGTTGTCTTCTTGACTTGTTTAAAGAAGACCTGTACGGCCCATGGGGACATTAACGTGTGTTGTCGGGCCCTATAAATAAATTTGATTTGATTTGATTTGATTTCTATGAAACTTTATAAAAAAAAAAAAAAAAAAAAAAACGTTTTTTTTTTTTAATAATTTTTTCTAAAAACTCATAAAATATATTGGGTCGCACCTAAATCGGCAGGGTCGGTCGGCAACCTGAAACCAACTATTAATTTTGTTAGGCCTGGGCAGCTCCCAGGTGTGAATGGAACTCTGTGAATGTGAAGCAGGGCGTAGCTGAAAAAGAGCATCTGTGCTCAGCGAACCTACCCTGGGTAAATAAAGGTTAAAATTAAAAATAAAAAAAATAAACACTGCAAGAACAGGCTGAAGCATAAGTCATTCAAGTAGATGCCGTCCATGGAAGAACAGTGTCCAGGGTAATTCCTTGTACTGTATGAACCAGGGAAACAGTGTGCTGGGGTACCCCAAGTTTGACTCTGGTTCGCTTGACAATTAAGTTTGGGTCACTTCGGTTCCAAGAACAGGCTGAAGCAGCATATTCAAGTAGATGCCGTCCATGGAAGAACAGTGTCCATCAGGGTAATTCCTTGTACTGTATGAACCAGGGAAACAGTGTGTGCTGTGCTGTGCTGGGGTAGCTGTGCTGTGCTGGGGTACCCTAAGTTTGACTCTGGTTCGCTTGACAATTAAGTTTGGGTCACTTCGGTTCCAAGAACAGGCTGAAGCAGCATAAGTCATTCAAGTAGATGCCAGGGTAATTCCTTGTACTGTATGAACCAGGGAAACAGTGTGTGTGTGCTGTGCTGTGCTGGGGTACCCTAAGTTTGACTCTGGTTTGCTTGACTTAAGTTTGGGTCACTTCGGTTCCTTGAGATGCCTCCCTCCCGGTCTGGCGCATAACGAAGCCACTTCTTGACAGTTTCGCTGTAGTCCTGGTCGGTCAGCTTGGGGTCAAACTGTCGAGCAGCAGCTGATAGACACAAAAATAAAAAAGGGAGGAAGAGAGGTGGGTGAGATGATGTACGATGATAAGAGCACCCGGCCCTCACTTCACACGAGTGCGATTTTTTTTAATCACTCAATTACTCACTCTGTAGGTCTACAGTAACAAGCTACAGTCAGCATGCAGTTAGACTGGACAGGAAAGAGAATTAAGCAATCGCCTAGCCTGACACCATCTAGGCAATACAATGTGTATCCATGCACTTCTAGATCTATCACAGTGTTTAGAGGGTCTATCACACACTCTAAACACTGCTAGACCCTCTAAAGACTGTGATAGACCCGACAAACACTGTGATAGACCCTCTAAACACTGTGATAGACCCGACAAACACTGTGATAGACCTATCACAGTGTTTAGAGGGTCTATCACAGTGTTTGTCGGGTCTATCACAGTGTTTGTCGGGTCTATCACAGTGTTTAGAGGGTCTGTCAGTGTTTAGAGGGTCTGTCCCAGTGTTTAGAGGGTCTATCAGTGTTTAGAGGGTGTGATAGACCCTCTAAACACTGTAATAGACCCTACAAACACTGTGATAGACCCTACAAACACTGTGATAGACCCTCTAAACACTGATAGACCCTCTAAACACTGTGATACCCTCTAAACACTGATAGATCTATCAGTGTTTACAGTGTTTGTCGGGTCTATCACAGTGTTTAGAGGGTCTGTCAGTGTTTAGAGGGTCTATCAGTGTTTAGAGGGTCTATCACAGTCTTTAGAGGGTCTATCAGTGTTTAGAGGGTCTATCACAGTGTTTAGAGGGTCTGTCACAGTGTTTAGACGGTCTGATACAGTGTTTAGAGGGTCTGTCACAGTGTTTAGAGGGTCTATCAGTGTTTAGAGGGTGTGATAGACCCTCTAAACACTGTGATAGACCCTCTAAACACTGTGATAGACCCTCTAAACACTGTGACAGACCCTCTAAACACTGATAGACCCTCTAAAGACTGTGATAGACCCGACAAACACTGTGATAGACCCTCTAAACACTGTGATAGACCCTCTAAACACTGATAGACCCTCAAAACACTGTGATAGACCCGACAAACACTGTGATAGATCTATCACAGTGTTTAGAGGGTCTATCACAGTGTTTGTCGGGTCTATCACAGTGTTTGTCGGGTCTATCACAGTGTTTAGAGAGTCTGTCAGTGTTTAGAGGGTCTATCAGTGTTTAGAGGGTCTATCACAGTGTTTAGAGGGTCTGTCACAGTGTTTAGAGGGTCTGATACAGTGTTTAGAGGGTCTGATACAGTGTTTAGAGGGTCTGTCAGTGTTTAGAGCAGGGGTGCCCAACCATTTTTGAACCAAGATCTACTTTTTAATTTACCACCTAGCCGAGAGCTACCAGCCAAAATTGTATATTGTAAGCCGTCATTTAAGGCTTTATAAAAGCAGCATAATGAATACAAATCTGTCAGTGCCGAGTCCGACCTCATCTTAAATAACAAACAGCATTGCTTGTTGTAGTTAACAAGGAGAGGCAGAGTTGATTTTGCAAAAAAAAAGAAATAAAAAAAAAGAAATTATAATCTAATTTTATTAATCAAGATCTACTTGAAATCAGCCCGCGATCTACCCGTCGATCGCGATCGACTGGTTGGGCACCACTGGTTTAGAGGGTCTATCACAGTGTTTGTAGGGTTTGTAATCACTCGTTTAGCATTTCAAATATTTTAATATTTAAATAAATAAAACTTACATCAGCAGTTTCTCCGTAGGCTCCTTGAAGTACACCATAAGGAGTCTTCTCCGAAGCCTCTGGATCATATCTGGCCAGAACTTCCCTGAACTGGGTTGTCCAGTTTCTGGCAGAACTGCAGGATGGTCCGTCCTCTCTGACCCAGGGCATCTTGGATCTTTTGAAGGGCATCGGTGTCTGTCAGGAGGCCAAAGTGGGAGAAAAGCCCTGTCTGAGCGAAGAGAAAAGGCCATTCCTCTTTGAGCTCCACCATCGTTGGTGCAGGCATTTTGTTCAAGTACCGCTGCAGGATGACGTAGGTCCTCTCCATCAGAAGTTCTGCTCTCTGCCCCACCCATCCCTTCCTCTGTGTACAGACATACAAATACATGTAATGAGTACCCAAGTAACAACAATTAAATTTGATGTCGCCACCTCTGGGAAATTGAGTGGCAAACCTTTAATTTCATGCTATCTCATCATTACTCATTCTGAATATTAAGGTGGCCTTTTTGCTTAATGTGGGATGTTTATTCATGTGTCAATTGACCAAAAGTAAAGTAGATTGCATGCCTGAGTAGATGTTCCGCAGATCCCTTTTCAAAGCCCCCAAGGCTTCCTGTCTCCCCGTCCGGTATGTCTGCTGGGCCCCACCTCACACACCTAGGTTTAGGAAGGAATCATAGGTTAACTCAATACTATTGGGGGAAATTATTATTAAATTATATTTTACAAATCGGATACATAATTTAAACATTCAATCCAAATAACCTAAGTTAGTCTAGCATGGCAGTGCCCCTGTAACCCCTAATTGCTCCAAATGGAGTGTGAATGGAGAGGACACTGGCGCTGTTTTGCCACCCGTACACATACCCGTATTGGTTGACAGGACTTCTCATCAGCCTGGACTCTCCTGCCACTCCAGTGTGTCGTCTTCCCTCTCTGCGGCGTCTAGCCTTCTTTAAATACAAGGAGACTAACACTAAACAGCAAAAAAAATGTATGATGCTGTTAAATGATAAGTTCACAATTTGACTGTAGACCCCTCTACCATGAACCTGAAACACAGAACCAATTATTTCACTCATCACTGCAGTGTTGAGCTTACTTCTGTTCATCACATATGGGACATAAGATCTCTCCCTGTGCAAGCTGTGTAAGGATGATGAACCTTCAACCTATTAAAGAAAAGAAAAGAAAATTAGAATCAGTGAAGCAAATGTGACCACTGTGTTTCTGTCCTGTGTGAATAACGGACACGGGAGTCGAGATGGATGGAGCACTTCTCTTTTACTGAGCTGTGAATGGGACACACAACCAGCAGGTTAACCTGTTTCACCCGAGTGTTGCATAAAATGTGCGTTTTTAATATCAAACGTATTCAAGTATTAACATCACTAACATGTCACAAAAGCATGTAGAATGTATATTATCATCAATACGTTAGTTTAGCAATAGGTTAAAAGTGCCATTAGATAGATTTAACTTTTCGATTGGCTGAAGTATATTCCGAGAGGGCGACCATTTTGGAACTTTTGAACCGTGGGAATTTTTCTGAACTACACTTCCTGGAAGATTATAATGGGATTCAAGGTTCAGAGTTCTGTATGAATTATTTCAATAACTGTTATTATTCGGGATAATAAGCCACAAAAGGTAACGTTTGACACATTTTAAAACGCAGTATAGTTTCTCTTCCCTATACTATTGTTAACATGTAGGAACAATTAGATCTGAAATTAGTTTCAAAATGGTTGCACTGTGGGGAAAATTTAAAAGTACAGTAGATTACAGTAGATTATTATCTGTTATTATGCATGCCTGGTGATACTAAATCCAAATTGAACTCAGGCATTTGAAAGATTTGAAATATGAAATATCATCATCATCATCATCATTTTATTTATCCGTACATAAATAAATATGAAATATTTGAAATATTATTATAGAATATGATGCTTATAAATTAGCTATAATAAGGTAATTTATAAGCATCATATTCTATAATAATATTTCAAATTGCATTGGTACGGATGGGAGAATTCAGTACTGTATCTACAGAACCTTCGGTTTAATCATCTTCCCTTTATTAATTTCCTTCGATTTTTTTTACACATGATCTCAAGAGGGGACTGAACGAGATCAGTGGCAGTTTTTAATGTTTGGTCATTATTAGCATGGTGTTATTCACTGTCAAAGATGCAAAGAAAAATCATAATTCATATTCTCCTTTGTTTCATCACAATTTAAGCAAGCCTGACACAATATTTCTGACACTGTGAATACATTCCCTGAGGTCCATAGATGTCCCTAGATACCAAGAATATGCAAATTAACCTTTTGATTTTGATTACAGTATTTTATTGTGAAATAATAATTAAATTATGTGAAATCAAAGGATACTGTATGAATGTCACTGTATAACAGAATTAGTTATCAATAACCTACCTGTATAAAGGTTGTTGCAAATATTTTTTCCCCTCATAAATATACCACTATATACATTCATTTCTTATATTAGTTTCAAAATGACCATTTAACAGTGCTCTGAAAATGCTCTGACAAGATCATTCACTGTTTTAAGCACGAACACATAAGGAAGGGAGGGAGAGAGACAGGCCCTGCATTAGGGCTGGGCGATATGACCAAAAATGATCGATAATTATCGTCGATATAATGTATGTCGAGTTTAATTAACTTATTATGCTGCTGCGAATGTCTCGAGTCGAGTTGATGTCGTCATCAGTCCGCGCACGTTAGAAGTTAGCCGACAAGCGGAATATCTCATGGCAATGTAATAAATATGACACTAAAATACTCTCTTCCGCCACAATATATTGAAACGACGTCCACTGTATACCACACACTACTATGAACGTGGCCTCAGAATTCACCCCGCACACATACTCTGCACGTAAATATATAAAACGTCGCCGTGCAAGCTAGTTAGCCTAGCCAGCCTGTTGTCTTATTATGCTGCTGCGAATGTCTCGAGTCGAGTTGATGTAGTCATCAGTCCGCGCACGTTAGAAGTTAGCCGACAAGCGGAATATCTCATAAATATGACACTAAAATACTCTCTTCCGCCACAATATATTGAAACGACGTCCACTGTATACCACACACTACTATGAACGTGGCCTCAGAATTCACCCCGCACACATACTCTGCACGTAAATATATAAAACGTCGCCGTGCAAGCTAGTTAGCCTAGCCAGCCTGTTGTCTTATTATGCTGCTGCGAATGTCTCGAGTCGAGTTGATGTAGTCATCAGTCCGCGCACGTTAGAAGTTAGCCGACAAGCGGAATATCTCATAAATATGACACTAAAATACTCTCTTCCGCCACAATATATTGAAACGACGTCCACTGTATACCACACACTACTATGAACGTGGCCTCAGAATTCACGCCGGACACATACTCGGCACGTAAATATATAAAACATCAGTAGGGAGCAGCTAGCTTAGCACAAGGACTGGAAGCAGTAGGAAGCAGCTAGCCTAGCTTAGCACAAGGGCTGGAAGCAGTAGGGACCAGCTAGCCTACTAGCCTAGCTATTAGCTTCAGCTAGGAGGCACGCATAGCGGTTAATATAACATTCTCTACCATGAAAAAACAAACACACCACTACTCCGCTGCCGTTTGCAATCGAAAGCATACATACAACATACAACATAATCGACATTATTGCCATGCAGTATACTCACCAGTCTTAACGATGCAGAGAGAGACATGAGGTACGTAGCTGCCAGGAAGCTGCCGCACAGGTGCATTCTGGGAGGCGGGGCACAAGCGCAGTGCAGTCTGGGTGATGAGACAATGACGACAAACAGCATTGAACAGCATTCGTTGATTCAACATTTATTAGATATTGGCATTTCAATCATTAAAATGCAACCACAAAACAATATTGATTCAATGATATGTTTTCAACAATAGTCAATTGCTTTAGCGGTTAATGGGTGATTCAACATCAATCGTCGACCTTAACCAAAAAGCAAGCATTGTGACCATAAATCAACATTGAATTAACACCTTTTGCTATCTGGGAAAGGAATGCGCTGCACTCGACTGATGCGCCAACTCGCAGTACCCACCTGGCTACTTTGCATATCAATAGCGCCGGTCGTCATGTGTTACATTCCATTCGTAGAGGCAATTAGGCACTGTCTTTAGTCTGTCCTTATGCGAGGGAACATTTATGCGCATGCGCGGGAGCACGCGCCCGCACCCCGGAGGCGTCTATACTTTCCACAACAAATTCGCGTTTCCGCGTTCGAGTTTTGCGCTCTGATTGGCCACGCGCGTTTCTGGTGTGATATGTGCGCCAATCGTGGGACGGCAAGTTCTGCGCCTATTTCCGGGTCTAACAGCCTGCAAACTACCTAACGCCTAGTTTATCACTGGTTAAGCTTAGGCGACTCTTTCGCAGTTGGTTACGGTTCAAGTTTGGAATCAGGGCTGGTGTTCTATCGCCCTGCTCTAAGACAAACTCTAACCTTAACCAACTTCGAAAGAGCACCTAAGCTTAACCATCCAAAAACTTGCGGTCCCACGATTGGCGCACATGTCACATGACCAGAAACGCGCGTGGCCAATCAGAGACGCGGAAACACGGATTTGTTGTGGAAAGTATTCAGGCGCCCGGGAGCGAGCGTGCACGTGGCGTCATTAGCGTGCGGGCAACCAGTATTGATATGAGCAACGCAACACTGGTCGCGCTTTTAAAAACACATCACGCATATCGCTGTGGCATAAAGTGTTAACACCCACTTTAATAATAATAATAATAATAATAATAATAATAATAATAATAATAATAATAATAATAATAATAATAATAATAATAATAATAATAATAATAATAATAATAATAATAATAATAATAATAATAATAATAATAATAATAATAATAATAATAACTTTATTTGTATAGCACTTTTCATACAGAAGTTGCAGTTCAAAGTGCTTCACAACAGTAAAACAAATACAGGCATAAGCGAGCATAAAAAAGAGAGGTAGCAAGGTAAGGTAAATCACAGTGTTTCACATTAGGATCTAGCATCCCAATAGGCTTTTCTGTTTACAGTTTCATTCAGTAATACAAATACAACAAATATTTACTTAATTGAAAACTTTTACTTTGAGTGGCGCAGTGGGCAAGGCGCTCGCCACTAACGCAGGAGATGCTGGTATCGAGCCCAGCTCTCGGCGTTGCTACCGGCTTGGCCGGTCGTTCATACTAACACAATTGGCAGTGTTAGAGGGTGGGAAAGCCGGTGGGTGGACAGCAACTCCTACAGGTCGGTTGGTGCGCCTGTACAGCAGAATCAGGAAGTATCAGGGGCAGCGTGAGCCTCCCACGCGTTACTCCTCACCACTGAGTGAGAGCACGCTGTTCAGGTGAAAAGATGCGACAGCTGCCTCCTCGTGTACCGGAGGGGACACGTGATGCAAGGCTTGGTCCTCACTGCACCCGACCAGTGGGAGGCATAGTCTAGCAACGTTCAAGACAGGGGAGGGGAGAATTGGCGAGGCGAAATTGGGATGGGAGAAAAATAGAAAAATAAGGAGAAAAAGTGGATACAAAAAGAAAATACTTTACTCACTTTAGACACACTAAATTATATTTATCTATTATTAAAGAGATCTATACATTCATACCTCATTTGCACCTTACCCTAAGTGTTGTACCCCATTTCTGCATTGTACCTCACTGTTACGCATTTTACTCTATATTTTATATTGTATATATGTATATTGAACATTTCTTTACTTACTTTTTACCTACTTCTTAATTACTTTTTTACTTACTTTTTTTTTTACTGTATGAAGCACACTCTCAGGCGGGGCTCTTACAGAAACAAGCAATTCATCCTAAAGTATTCTGTATTTTATTGTGACAAATAATAAACAAACTTGAACTTGAACTTACACAGTACAGTTTTATATTTGGTTACATTTAGATTCAGATGACTTGTATATAGTACAGTGTTATATTGGGTTATACAGTACAGTGTTATATTTGGTTACATTCAAATTCAGATGACAGTGTTATATTGGGTTATATATTATATTATTATGGGTTATATATTATATTTGGTTACATATTATATTGTTATATTGGCCACTGATAGATCGGGTTTAGAAGGAGGGGGAGGGTGTCCAATTTAAATTACAAAGTGTGAATCACCTGTAATTAATTATTCATGTTCCGGATGAATAATTACAGAAAAAGAAGACTGTCATGGCGGCTTGTCAAATTAGCCCTCATTGACATTAATTGGATACACTACACCCAGTCGTAATTATCACGCCTTCTCTCTCGTGCTGCTTTGCAGAGGTGTCCACAGCAATGAGCTAATTTCACATAGCGACCTGTAGATATGCCAATATGCCTATGAAGTTTCATTCTCATTAAATACAGTATATTAACGTGCCACTGTAGTTTGATGAAAGAAAATATTAGCACGTTTCACTTAGTAGTGATTAATATTCATTATAGGGGATTGGTGTTACCTTCTTGTTGACACTCATTTCAGAGTGATTTGCTATGGCCTTGTTCTTCCATATATATATATATATATATATATATATATATATATATATATATATATATATATATATATATATATATATATATATATATATATATATATATATATATATATATATATATTTTAGAGGCACAGAAAAAATATTTTAAAAAAGCATTTCAGAGGCACAAAAAACACTGGCCAATTATTCCTACAAGGCAGTGGTGCAGTCGTAATATGGGAACTGGTAACACGCCACGCCACGTGCACGCTCTTCTTGCTCTCTATTTGTGTGAATGTGCGCGTGGAAAGCTGGCGCGCAGCATGATCTGGTAACACGGCGTGTAACCGGGTGTGACCACGACTGCACCACTGCTACAAGGTGACTACAATCGGAGTGAAAATGTTGAACTCAGTCTGTCAACAGTATTGCGGTTGCAATATCCCCAGGTTCACCCTGGTAGAAGGCACCGGGCCTGGCTCAGATAAGGCGCTGTCATTTGAAACGCTGCTATCTCCTGACAGTCCCTGAGCCTCTGTGGCAATGGGATGCAGCGCCAGCACAAGTTGAGAGAGGAGCGATTCTCAGAGTCTTTATCAAAACGACAGGGCAAATTGACAACGTGTCCATGTTAAAGCCAAGGGTCAGAGTCAATCAAACTCACCTTCTACCATAGAGCTCTGGGTGTGTCATCATAACAAGTAACGCACGTCCATATTAATGTTATTTCTCTACAGGAAATGGAGAATCGACTGGAGGCCATCGGCTAAAAACACACCTCTTCAAACAATATCTGAAATCAAATTTAAAATGAAAAGAAGTAAATACTACATATACTACTTATCATGCTAATATGTCTATACTACTATGCTACTATACTTAACCCTGTGAAGCCCAAATAGAAAAGACATTAGCAACTTCAGAGGCCAGAGGGTGGGACCTATAAACACATTTACTATCCAATAGCATTGTGAGGCTGAACAACAGGACCCATTGACTATGTAAGTGATTAAAACATATCAAATAAACATTTACAGGGGCGGCTGGGTGGCGCAGCGGATATTGCGCTCGTCACCAACGCAAGAGACACCGGGTTCGACTCCGGCTGTCGGCGTTGCCTCCGGCTTGGGCCGGCCGTCGTACTAACTCAATTGGCAGAGTCAGCGGGTGGAAGTCGATGGGTGGTAATCTGGACGTTGTGGACAGCGACTCCTACAGGTCGGTTGGGGGACGCCTGCACTAAGGGTGAGCGAGAAAGTGGCAGTCAGGAGAATGAGGCTGGCAGGTCACTGCCAGAGACACCATGAGATGCCAACCAGCAAACTTGTGCTGTGGGAACCAACACACGGGCATCGATCACGAGGACGTCCCACGTTAACCTACGTGGACGTACTCAGGAGAGATGCGGGAACAGAATGCACCGGCGAGCTAACCAGATGCATGGAGGATCGGGATGACTGGAAGCACCGATGGAGGGCCTCTCCTCCCCTACGTCCCTGAATGGTGATAAAAAGGTGTTTAAAGTGAGTTTAGGTGGTTTATCCTCCTCTACGGTCCTGAATGGTGATAAAAAGGTGTTTAAAGTGAGTTTAGGTGGTTTATCCTCCCCTACGGTCCTGAATGGTGATAAAAAGGTGTTTAAAGTGAGTTTAGGTGGTTTATCCTCCACTACGGTCCTGAATGGTGATAAAAAGGTGTTTAAAGTGAGTTTAGGTGGTTTATCCTCCTCTACGGTCCTGAATGGTGATAAAAAGGTGTTTAAAGTGAGTTTAGGTGGTTTATCCTCCCCTACGGTCCTGAATGGTGATAAAAAGGTGTTTAAAGTGAGTTTAGGTGGTTTATCCTCCACTACGGTCCTGAATGGTGATAAAAAGGTGTTTAAAGTGAGTTTAGGCGGTTTATCCTCCTCTACGGTCCTGAATGGTGATAAAAAGGTGTTTAAAGTGAGTTTAGGCGGTTTATCCTCCTCTACGGTCCTGAATGGTGATAAAAAGGTGTTTAAAGTGAGTTTAGGCGGTTTATCCTCCTCTACGGTCCTGAATGGTGATAAAAAGGTGTTTAAAGTGAGTTTAGGCGGTTTATCCTCCTCTACGGTCCTGAATGGTGATAAAAAGGTGTTTAAAGTGAGTTTAGGTGGTTTATCCTCCACTACGGTCCTGAATGGTGATAAAAAGGTGTTTAAAGTGAGTTTAGGTGGTTTATCCTCCTCTACGGTCCTGAATGGTGATAAAAAGGTGTTTAAAGTGAGTTTAGGTGGTTTATCCTCCTCTACGGTCCTGAATGGTGATAAAAAGGTGTTTAAAGTGAGTTTAGGTGGTTTATCCTCCACTACGGTCCTGAATGGTGATAAAAAGGTGTTTAAAGTGAGTTTAGGTGGTTTATCCTCCTCTACGGTCCTGAATGGTGATAAAAAGGTGTTTAAAGTGAGTTTAGGTGGTTTATCCTCCTCTACGGTCCTGAATGGTGATAAAAAGGTGTTTAAAGTGAGTTTAGGTGGTTTATCCTCCCCTACGGTCCTGAATGGTGATAAAAATGTGTTTAAAGTGAGTTTAGGTGGTTTATCCTCCTCTACGGTCCTGAATGGTGATAAAAAGGTGTTTAAAGTGAGTTTAGGTGGTTTATCCTCCACTACGGTCCTGAATGGTGATAAAAAGGTGTTTAAAGTGAGTTTAGGTGGTTTATCCTCCTCTACGGTCCTGAATGGTGATAAAAATGTGTTTAAAGTGAGTTTAGGTGGTTTATCCTCCACTACGGTCCTGAATGGTGATAAAAAGGTGTTTAAAGTGAGTTTAGGTGGTTTATCCTCCTCTACGGTCCTGAATGGTGATAAAAAGGTGTTTAAAGTGAGTTTAGGTGGTTTATCCTCCACCACGGTCCTGAATGGTGATAAAAAGGTGTTTAAAGTGAGTTTAGGTGGTTTATCCTCCACCACGGTCCTGAATGGTGATAAAAAGGTGTTTAAAGTGAGTTTAGGTGGTTTATCCTCCCCTACGGTCCTGAATGGTGATAAAAAGGTGTTTAAAGTGAGTTTAGGTGGTTTATCCTCCACTACGGTCCTGAATGGTGATAAAAAGGTGTTTAAAGTGAGTTTAGGTGGTTTATCCTCCTCTACGGTCCTGAATGGTGATAAAAAGGTGTTTAAAGTGAGTTTAGGTGGTTTATCCTCCTCTACGGTCCTGAATGGTGATAAAAAGGTGTTTAAAGTGAGTTTAGGTGGTTTATCCTCCTCTACGGTCCTGAATGGTGATAAAAAGGTGTTTAAAGTGAGTTTAGGTGGTTTATCCTCCACTACGGTCCTGAATGGTGATAAAAAGGTGTTTAAAGTGAGTTTAGGTGGTTTATCCTCCTCTACGGTCCTGAATGGTGATAAAAAGGTGTTTAAAGTGAGTTTAGGTGGTTTATCCTCCTCTACGGTCCTGAATGGTGATAAAAATGTGTTTAAAGTGAGTTTAGGTGGTTTATCCTCCACTACGGTCCTGAA
Source organism: Notolepis coatsorum (assembly GCF_963971535.1). Lineage (NCBI taxonomy): Eukaryota > Metazoa > Chordata > Actinopteri > Aulopiformes > Paralepididae > Notolepis > Notolepis coatsorum. The sequence goes on from NC_140170.1 coordinate 27,201,382, forward strand.
TGGTGATAAAAAGGTGTTTAAAGTGAGTTTAGGTGGTTTATCCTCCTCTACGGTCCTGAATGGTGATAAAAAGGTGTTTAAAGTGAGTTTAGGTGGTTTATCCTCCACCACGGTCCTGAATGGTGATAAAAAGGTGTTTAAAGTGAGTTTAGGTGGTTTATCCTCCACCACGGTCCTGAATGGTGATAAAAAAGTGTTTAAAGTGAGTTTAGGTGGTTTATCCTCCACTACGGTCCTGAATGGTGATAAAAAGGTGTTTAAAGTGAGTTTAGGTGGTTTATCCTCCACTACGGTCCTGAATGGTGATAAAAAGGTGTTTAAAGTGAGTTTAGGTGGTTTATCCTCCTCTACGGTCCTGAATGGTGATAAAAAGGTGTTTAAAGTGAGTTTAGGTGGTTTATCCTCCTCTACGTCCTGAATGGTGATAAAAAGGTGTTTAAAGTGAGTTTAGGTGGTTTATCCTCCTCTACGGTCCTGAATGGTGATAAAAAGGTGTTTAAAGTGAGTTTAGGTGGTTTATCCTCCTCTACGGTCCTGAATGGTGATAAAAAGGTGTTTAAAGTGAGTTTAGGTGGTTTATCCTCCTCTACGGTCCTGAATGGTGATAAAAAGGTGTTTAAAGTGAGTTTAGGTGGTTTATCCTCCACTACGGTCCTGAATGGTGATAAAAAGGTGTTTAAAGTGATTTTAGGTGGTTTATCCTCCTCTACGGTCCTGAATGGTGATAAAAAGGTGTTTAAAGTGAGTTTAGGTGGTTTATCCTCCACTACGGTCCTGAATGGTGATAAAAAGGTGTTTAAAGTGAGTTTAGGTGGTTTATCCTCCTCTACGGTCCTGAATGGTGATAAAGTTTAAGTTTAAGTTTATTTGGATCCCCATTAGCCACAGCAGTGCTGGGGCTATTCTTCCTGGGGTCCATAACACATTTATGACGTATACACTCACAACATTTACATGTCATACAGACAATTAAAACAACAATAAAAACCCTTATACACTCATACCATTTACATGACATACAGACCATTAAAACAACAATAAAAACCCTTATACAGTCACAACATTTACATGTCATACAGACAATTAAAACAACAATAAAAACCCTAATCAAATTCATAATACAAGATAAAAATATCAGACACATACATCTTCATTTACGTACACACTATCTATTAGGGAATGTCAATTTCTTTGGTTGAAAATGTTGTTTTACCACGATTTTGAAACGGCATTTACTATTCTCCTGCTTAACATGTCTGGGAAGGGAGTTCCATTCCTGCATACCACGGAACATGACAGTTCGCTTCATTGCATTCGACCTCACTTTTGGAAGTGTAAAACCTCGTGCAGAAGCATGTCTGGTGGAATGGTTGTGTCTGTCAAGACTTATTGATAAATTGTTATATAAAATTGAGGGGATCTTTGTAACAAGAATATTCCTAGTGAATACAAGGAGTGAGCAGAGTAATTTATGTTTGACAAGTAACCAAGTTAAACAACTGTGCATCGCTGCAACATTAGTTCTGTACTCACAGCGAAGCGCTATACGTGCTGCTTTGTTTTGTACCATTTGTAATTTTTTCAGTTTATTCGTTGTTACATTCGACCATACTGCAGGACAATAGTCAAGATTTGACAAAACCAGAGCTTGAATTACCTGTTTGATAGAATTTAGTGGTAACAAATGAGCACATCTTTTAACAACAGAAATCCCTCTTCCCATTTTCACTACTATATTGTTTATATGGTGTGACCATGACAATTTACTGTCTAATGTTACCCCTAGGAGTTTAGTCTCCTGGACTTGATTAATTACCACATCACTTATCAAAAGTTTCAAGACTGGGTTCGTTCTTAGAGTATGGTTTGAACCGAAAATGATGCTACTTGTCTTTGATATGTTTAGAACTAGTTTGTTATTCTTTATCCATTCCATCACTGATTGCAACTCTGCCTTTAGAACCGTATTTAATTCATTGGCTGTTGAGGCTGATGTGTAAATCGTTGAATCATCCGCATACATAGAAATATAGGACTTATTTAGGACAAGAGGCATGTCATTTGTAAATATGGTGTAGAGCAAAGGCCCAAGGCAACTTCCTTGGGGTACTCCACACCTTACCGTTTTAACTTCTGAGTAACTCCCATTAAAAAAAACTATTTGTTTCCGGTTTGCTAAATAAGTTTGCATCCAAGATAGTGCAGATGAGGAGAAACCGTAACATTCAGTTTTTTAAGTAAGAATTTGTGATCTATGATGTCGAATGCTGCAGTAAAATCAAGCAAGACAGCTCCAACCATTTTCTTTTTATCTATCTCTTTCAGCCAATCATCCGTCATTTGGGTTAAAGCAGTCGCTGTTGAATGTCCTTCACGATATGCATGTTGAAAATCAGTGGTCAATGTGTTAAAAGAAAAGTAGCTTTTAATCTGTTCACTTACTATTCTTTCCATCAGTTTACTCAAAACTGGCAGTAAACTTATGGGACGACTATTAGATCCTGAGAATGGCAATTTCAAATTTTTTGGCAGTGGTATTACTTTGGCAGTTTTCCACTGTTGCGGATACAAACATTCACTAAAGGATTGATTTATAATATGACAGATAGCAGGGGCAATTAAATCAGGGACCAATTTCAGAAGTTTCCCGTCAAGACCGTCAACACCTGGTGGTTTGTTTTTAGTGGTACTTAACATATATTCTACATTACTTATAGTCACACTATCAAAATTAAATTGACAATTTTTATCTTTCATTATTTTATTCTTTATTAATAAATAAGATTTTTCATTATCTATTGTTTGCATATTATTTCTTAAATTATCTACTTTTCCAATAAAATAATTGTTAATATGATTAGCAATCTCAACTGGTTTGGTGAGGAATTTTCCTTCCGTTTCTAGAAAGGATGGGGTAGGTTTCTTATTCCTGCCCATTATTTCATTTAGAGTATTCCATAATAATTTACTGTCATTTTTTATATAATTAAACCTATTTTCATAATACAATTTCTTCTTCTTCTTATTACATTTTGTAACAACATTTCTTAATTTACAATATACCTCCCAGTCTGATTTATAACCTGATGTATTTGCTATTAATTTAGCTCGATTACGTTCTATCATATATTCTTTTAGTTCATCATCCAACCATGGTGTTCTGACGCTTCTGACTGTAAACTTTCTCAATGGTGCATGTTTGTCAACAAGTGGCATAAAAATGGTATCAAATTCCCATAGAGATTTTTCAGGATCTTTTTCCCTCAACACCTTTGACCAACATAGATTTTCAACATCCTTCACAAAGCTGTCTTGATTAAACATTTTATACGATCTTTTGTAAATTATTTTAGGTCCTAGTTTTGGCATTTTAGTCTTCCTCACAATAGCAATTAAGTTATGGTCGCTACAACCAACAGTTACAGATACCGCCTTGGAACATAGCTCCGCATTGTTAGTAAAAATGTGATCAATGCAGGTTGAGACCTGGTTACCATCCTTTTTCAAACATATCCTAGTTGGTTTGTTAATTACCTGTGATAGACCACATGCATTTGCTACAGTTAGAAGTCGTTTTTTCAATGGGCATTTCAATGAAAACCAATCGATGTTAAGGTCACCCATAAAATAAATCTCATTACTCAAATCACACACTGGTGACCTATATTAAGAGACATTCACCAAGGTGGGCTTGTGCCTTTAAGAGTGTGGGTTGTACTGTTTAGGGGACAGGTTAAATACCACTTCCGGTTCCGGGTTAACTTGGTTGTCATTTGTAAATGCTATGTGAGTGAGAAGTAAAGTACCTCAACTCGAACCACGTCTCTGGCTCGCTACTTTCTTATCGCCACATTGGTGACCCTGTGAAGAACATTTGTAACGTTAACAGCATTTAGCGTTATGTCTCAAGACAACGGCGTCGCGCAACCGCAAGCTCCCGCGCCGAATGCTAACGACGCTAACATGCTACAAGCGAACATTTACGCTGCGACCGTCAAGTTGCCCGACTTTTGGCAGCATAATCCCCGGCCGTGGTTTCAACACATCGAAGCCCAATTCCAGCTGAGAGGAATAACACAGGATATAACTAAGTACTTCCATGTTGTGGCGGCGTTGGATGCTTCAACGACGGCACGGGCGATGATGCTGTTGGAGGATCCGCCGGCAGCTGACAAGTACAATGCGCTAAAGACATTCCTTCTGAAGCTATATGAACTGTCAGAACTGGAGAAAGCGGACCGCCTGCTGTCCCTCAACGGCCTCGGCGATGGCAAACCGTCGGAGTTGATGGAAAAAATGCTGGCTGTACTGGGATCAGCTGATCCCTCTTTTCTATTTACACACATTTTCTTGCGACAGCTTCCAGTGCCTGTGCGCACAGCACTGGCGAGTTCCCTCCTCTCCTCCACCAAGGACTATCGCGGCCTGGCTGCAGAAGCGGACAGGGTTTTCCTGGCCAACAGGCAGCAGCAGTTTGTCCATGCGCTGCTGCCCCACCAGGGCACCTCTGCCCCACCACTGGAGGCCTATACAGACACCGCGGCTGCGGTGACAGCCCGACGCCAACCCGACGATGGGCTCTGCTATTACCATGCCAGGTTTGGGGACAGGGCCAAGCAGTGTTGCAAGCCATGCAGTTTCAAGGGGCAGGGAAACGCCAGGGCCGGCGCTCATTAGTGGCTGTGGGTGCCGGCCATGACTGCAAGCTATTGTTTATCACCGACTCCTTGTCTGGCCGGCGGCTGCTGGTGGACTCGGGCGCGCAACGCAGCATCCTGCCGGCACAGGGCGTGGACACCATGGACGGCAGACACGGGCCCCAGATGGACGCAGCGAACGGTACTCCCATACGTACCTACGGCACCAGGTATGTGGAGGTGTGTTTTGGGGGGCGCCGTTTCGGCTGGGGTTTTGTGATGGCTGCGGTGTCCACGCCGCTCCTGGGAGCAGACTTCCTCTGTGCTTTCAGCTTACTGGTAGATGTTAAAAACTGTCGCTTGATCGATGCCCTCTCTTTTTCCTCTTACCCCTGCACACTTGGGGCGGTTGGGGGGGGCGGAGCTCTCTGCCTGTTGAACACACTTGCCACCGGGGACCCGTATGAACGCCTGCTCGCCGGTTTCCCTGACCTCACCACACCCACGTTCTCATCGGCAGTGGCCAAACACGGTGTGGAACACCATATTACCACAGAGGGTCCCCCAGTCTATGCCCGGGCCCGGCGCCTCGACTCAGCCAAGCTGGCAATCGCCAGGGGGGAGTTTTCCACCATGGAGCGACTTGGCATTGTGCGCCGCTCGAACAGCCCGTGGGCTTCTCCATTACACATGGTTACAAAGGCTGGCGGAGGTTGGCGCCCATGCGGCGATTTCCGTCGCCTTAATAACGCCACAACCCCCGACCGGTACCCTGTTCCGCACATACAGGACTTCTCTACCCACCTGGCAGGGGCTGTCATCTTCTCCAAGGTGGACCTGGTGCGCGGTTACCACCAGGTGCCGGTCCATCCACGGGATGTGCCAAAGACAGCTGTCATTACACCCTTTGGGCTTTTCGAATTCCTAAGAATGCCTTTCGGGCTCATGGGGGCGGCGCAGACGTTTCAGCGCCTGATGGACTCTGTGCTCCAGGACATGCCATTTTTGTTTGTGTACTTGGATGACATTCTTATAGCCAGTACGTCCATAGAGGAGCACATGACACACCTCCAGCAGCTGTTTGAGCGGCTCAGTAAACACGGCCTCATCGTAAACCCAACCAAGTGCCAGTTCGGGCAGTCCTCCATCACTTTCCTCGGACACCATGTCGCTCCACAGGGAGCCACCCCACTCCCCGCCAGGGTGGAGGCCGTGGCCAGTTTTCCTCGTCCCCGCACCGTACGGGCTCTACAGGAGTTCCTGGGCATGGTGAACTTTTACAACCGGTTCCTTCCCCATGCTGCCCACCTCATGCGGCCCTTGTATGAGGCCCTGCGGGGCAAAGTGCCCAAGGACGAGTTAGATTGGTCCTCGGGGATGGACAGCGCTTTTGGGGCTGCCAAGAACGCGCTAGCCAACGCTGCTCTGCTGGCGCACCCCTCTCCCACTGCCCCGGTCGCCCTCACGACAGACGCCTCTGACTATGCAGTGGGGGCGGTGTGCGAGCAGTGGGTGGGCGGTGCCTGGCAGCCACTGGCCTTTTTTAGCAAACAGCTCCGCGACAACGAGCGTAAGTACAGTACTTTCGACAGGGAACTGCTGGGTCTGTTCCTCGCCACCAGGCACTTTAGATTCCTGTTGGAAGGCCGCCAGTTCACTGCCTTTGTGGACCACAAGCCGCTAACGTTCTCCATGGCCAAGACCTCGGAGCCGTGGTCGGGACGTCAGCAGCGGCAGCTATCGGCGATCTCCGAGTTAACCACGGACATTCAGCACGTGGCGGGCAAGGACAACTTTGTCGCCGACTGCCTCTCTCGGGCGGTCATCGGGTCCGTCCACTTGGGACTCGATTATGCCGCCATGGCGGCAGACCAAGCCACGGACTCGGACATTCAGGCCTATCGGACGGGTCCTACCGCACTGCAGCTGGAGGATGTGGTGTTCGACACAGCTAACGCCACTCTCCTCTGCGACGTCTCCACTGGCCAACCGCGCCCTATGGTGCCTACGGCCTGGCGGCGCCGGGTTTTTAACATGATCCACAGCCTTTCCCACCCAGGTGTGAAGGCCTCGACTAAGCTGGTGGGGGTCAAGTTTGTGTGGCCTGGCCTCCGGAAGGATGTTAGGACCTGGGCTAGCTCATGTGTGGCGTGCCAGCGTGCCAAGGTGCACCGCCATACCAAAGCCCCTTTGGCACCGTTTATAGTGCCGGAGAGGCGGTTCGACCATGTGAATGTGGACCTGGTGGGCCCCCTGCCCCCCTCCCGTGGATATACTCACCTCCTCACCATGGTGGACAGGACCACCAGGTGGCCGGAGGCTGTTCCACTGTCCTCCACTACGGCAGCGGAGGTGGCCCGGGCGTTCATCGGCTGCTGGGTGGCCCGTTTTGGCACACCGGGGGACATCACAAGCGACAGGGGCCCCCAGTTCACTTCGGAGCTCTGGACTGCAGTTGCGGAGCACCTGGGGGTGAAGATCCACCGCACTACGGCGTACAACCCGCAGGGCAACGGACTTTGCGAGCGGTTCCATAGGGACATGAAGGCCGCTCTTCGGGCTGCCCTTACGGATGGCGCCTGGGTTGACCGCCTCCCGTGGGTCTTGCTTGGTCTTCGTTCTGCCCCCAAGGAGGACCTCCAGGCCTCGTCCGCCGAGCTGGTGTATGGCCAGCCGCTGCGGGTCCCTGGGGAGTTTCTTCCGGGGGCCACAGCGTCCTGGTCCGTCGCCTCCCATCGAACAGCGTCCCGGGGTGTTGCCGATGCCCTTATTCCCATTCCAACATCCCGCCACTGCCTTCCCCAGTCCTACGTCCCTAGGGACCTGCCATTGGCCAAATATGTTTTCATCCGCCACGACAGCCATCGGACCCCGCTGCAGCCCCCTTATGACGGGCCTTTCCGTGTCTTGGAGGCAGGCACTAAAAACTTTGTTGTGGACATGGGAGGCAGGCCAGAGCGGGTCACTATAGACCGTCTTAAGCCTGCTCACTTGGACAAGGACGAACCAGTTAAGTTGGCCCTACCCCCGCGGCGGGGGCGCCCCCCGGTTTCGGCTCAGACCCCTGCCCTATCCTCTGTTCCGGCCTTGGCCCCTTCCGTGGCCCGGCCGCTGGTTCCACTTATCTCCCTTAATCCCCCTCTGGTTAAGCGCAGTCGGTTCGGCCGCTTGATCCGTCCCCCTCCACGTTGACTATTTCATGCTGTGATCTGTTCACTGATGGACTGTTCACTGGCTATTAATTAGTTGCAGTTTTTGTATTGGTGAATTCTGGGGGGGCCTGTGTGGTGACCTATATTAAGAGACATTCACCAAGTTGGGCTTGTGCCTTTAAGAGTGTGGGTTGTACTGTTTAGGGGACAGGTTAAATACCACTTCCGGTTCCGGGTTAACTTGGTTGTCATTTGTAAATGCTATGTGAGTGAGAAGTAAAGTACCTCAACTCGAACCACGTCTCTGGCTCGCTACTTTCTTATCGCCACAATGTCACATATTTGTTCTAGATACACATTATTTGCACTAGGTGGTCTATAACAGCAACCGATCAACATAGGCTTCAAATGAGGCAAGTGTACTTGCAGCCATAATGTTTCAATTTCATTATTCATTAAATCTTCCCTAATCTTCACTGGAATAAGATTCTGAATATAAAAAGCAACCCCTCCCCCAAATGCATTCCTGTCCTTTCTAAAAATGTTGTATCCATCAATTTGCAATGCCCCATCCTCAAATGTAGAATCAAGGTGTGTTTCTGATATAGCTAAAATATGGAAATTGTCTGATAGTAAAATCTCTGATATCTCAGCTAGCTTGTTTCTTATGCTACATATATTTATATGTGCCATCTTTAACCCCTTTTTGGGTAGGTTAGTATTAATTAGCATTGTATACTTTATTCAATCATAACGTTGGTAGGTGTGGCAAGGGCAACAACCATTCAACTGTCCCTCGGCTGCTTTGGGGTGCTACTTCGTGGTCGGATTATCAGTCTGTCATACCTCAGAAAGGCGATCTCTCCTCTCTCACGAGCAGCTCTCATCTTGGGCAACAGTTCTTTTCTTTTCAGACGGACAGCGTCTGTGTAGTCCTCGTTTATGTAAATGTTTGTCCCTTTGAGTTCTTTGGCTCTCTGAAGAACCGCTGATCTGTCCTTGTATTTTGAAAATGTCACCACAATGGGTCTTGGTCTCTCGCGTCCCTCCCCAGGTTTCCCTGTTCGGTGCACCCTCTCCATCTCAATGTCCCTCTGTAGCTTGAGATTGTCCACCATGACGCTCCTCACCTTCTCTTCCGTGTCTCCCCAGGTTTCTCCAGGCAACTCAGCTATGCCATCAATGACCAGGTTGTTTCTTCTGTATTGACCTTCTAAATACTCTATTTTATCTGTGACTGTTAGCAGGCTTTCACAGGTTTTCCAGATGTCAGATTGCATGTACTTGCAACTATCTGACTGTTTTGCATTGTTAGCATTGATGTCGTCAACCTCCTTCTGTGTGTACTGGATGCTTGTTTTAAAAAGGTGTTTAAAGTGAGTTTAGGTGGTTTATCCTCCTCTACGGTCCTGAATGGTGATAAAAAGGTGTTTAAAGTGAGTTTAGGTGGTTTATCCTCCCCTACGGTCCTGAATGGTGATAAAAAGGTGTTTAAAGTGAGTTTAGGTGGTTTATCCTCCTCTACGGTCCTGAATGGTGATAAAAATGTGTTTAAAGTGAGTTTAGGTGGTTTATCCTCCACTACGGTCCTGAATGGTGATAAAAAGGTGTTTAAAGTGAGTTTAGGTGGTTTATCCTCCTCTACGGTCCTGAATGGTGATAAAAAGGTGTTTAAAGTGAGTTTAGGTGGTTTATCCTCCACCACGGTCCTGAATGGTGATAAAAAGGTGTTTAAAGTGAGTTTAGGTGGTTTATCCTCCACCACGGTCCTGAATGGTGATAAAAAGGTGTTTAAAGTGAGTTTAGGTGGTTTATCCTCCACTACGGTCCTGAATGGTGATAAAAAGGTGTTTAAAGTGAGTTTAGGTGGTTTATCCTCCACTACGGTCCTGAATGGTGATAAAAAGGTGTTTAAAGTGAGTTTAGGTGGTTTATCCTCCTCTACGGTCCTGAATGGTGATAAAAAGGTGTTTAAAGTGAGTTTAGGTGGTTTATCCTCCTCTACCTCCTGAATTGTGATAAAAAGGTGTTTAAAGTGAGTTTAGGTGGTTTATCCTCCTCTACGGTCCTGAATGGTGATAAAAAGGTGTTTAAAGTGAGTTTAGGTGGTTTATCCTCCTCTACGGTCCTGAATGGTGATAAAAAGGTGTTTAAAGTGAGTTTAGGTGGTTTATCCTCCACTACGGTCCTGAATGGTGATAAAAAGGTGTTTAAAGTGAGTTTAGGTGGTTTATCCTCCACTACGGTCCTGAATGGTGATAAAAATGTGTTTAAAGTGAGTTTAGGTGGTTTATCCTCCACTACGGTCCTGAATGGTGATAAAAATGTGTTTAAAGTGAGTTTAGGTGGTTTATCCTCCTCTACGGTCCTGAATGGTGATAAAAAGGTGTTTAAAGTGAGTTTAGGTGGTTTATCCTCCTCTACGGTCCTGAATGGTGATAAAAAGGTGTTTAAAGTGAGTTTAGGTGGTTTATCCTCCTCTACGTCCCTGAATGGTGATAAAAAGGTGTTTAAAGTGAGTTTAGGTGGTTTATCCTCCACTACGGTCCTGAATGGTGATAAAAAGGTGTTTAAAGTGAGTTTAGGTGGTTTATCCTCCACTACGATCCTGAATGGTGATAAAAAGGTGTTTAAAGTGAGTTTAGGTGGTTTATCCTCCTCTACGTCCCTGAATGGTGATAAAAAGGTGTTTAAAGTGAGTTTAGGTGGTTTATCCTCCTCTACGGTCCTGAATGGTGATAAAAAGGTGTTTAAAGTGAGTTTAGGTGGTTTATCCTCCTCTACGGTCCTGAATGGTGATAAAAAGGTGTTTAAAGTGAGTTTAGGTGGTTTATCCTCCACTACGGTCCTGAATGGTGATAAAAAGGTGTTTAAAGTGAGTTTAGGTGGTTTATCCTCCTCTACCGTCCTGAATGGTGATAAAAAGGTGTTTAAAGTGAGTTTAGGTGGTTTATAATAATAATAATAACTTTATTTGTATAGCACTTTTCATACAGAGGTTGCAGTTCAAAGTGCTTCACAACAGTAAAAAATACAGGCATAAGCGAGCATAAAAAGATAGACAGGTAGAATCACAGTGTTTCACATTAGGATCTAGCATCCCAATAGGCTCTCCGCTTACAGTTTTCAGTAACACAAATAGTAAAAATAGTTTAAAATGATTCAGTTTAAAAATAGTAAAATAAAAATAAAATAAAATAAAATAAAAATTATAAAATAGAACGGACATAAAAAATACAGGCATGAGCGAGCATACAACAATGCATAAAGTTTACAGACAATCCATGCTGATTGATCTGCCATAAGCAAGTGAAAGTTTACAGACAATCCATGCTGATTGATCTGCCATAAGCAAGTGAAGATTACAGTCTGTTCTAACAAACCAAACTGCCATGTATTAAAGTTTACAGACAATCCATGCTGATTGATCTGCCATAAGCATAAGATTACAGTCTGTTCTAACAAACCAAACTGCCATGTATTAGTGTTTCTACTAACAGCCAGGACACAGTTAACCTGGTTCTACTACAGCCAGGACACAGTTAACCTGGTTCTACAACAGCCAGGACACAGTTAACCTGGTTCTCTCAGTAATTACTACAGCCAGGACACAGTTAACCTGGTTCTACAATGCTACAGCCAGGACACAGTTAACCTGGTTCTACAATGCTACAGCCAGGACACAGTTAACCTGGTTCTACTACAGCCAGGACACAGTTAACCTGGTTCTACTACAATGCTACAGCAATGCTACAGCCAGGACACAGTTAACCTGGTTCTACAATGCTACTACAGCCAGGACACAGTTAACCTGGTTCTACTACTACAGCCAGGACACAGTTAACCTGGGCCCCGTTCCATGTACCGGGATAACCGAGTTAGCCGGATAACTTTATCAGGCTAACTGTGTTAGCCTGACTTTCCGATTTCATGTACCTGGATTTCCCAAATCACCATGACAACATATCCAAAAGTTTGAGCCTGCTCGAAAGCAGAGTTCAAGTTCAAGTTAGCCTGAACTATCGCCACGCCCCCGCAAAGAAGTGACAGCCCGTTTCCTGAAACTATTCCCACAGTCTACGATCTGCATTATACCATTCTGAATTACGTTTTTGTGCTCCATTCTTCCAGAGGGGGCTTTTGAAATGTAAAATAGACCCAAAATGCTGATATTAAATTCACTTTGTCCTAAATAATGCACGTTATATATACCGTGGCGACGGTGGCGCTCGCTCGTGCGATGTACACATGATGTGGTTATTTTAATTGTAACTGGGATTAAGATGTCTGATGAGATGCGCTGTTTGACGGATTTGAGAAATTGAATGAGCCGTTGACGTCACATTAATGAATGAGGATAAAGACAACGGATATTATTCAAAACAACGGATATTCTAAACACGGGTCTCTCGTTCATTAATGTATAAACAATGAATTTATCCCATCTGGCCCAGTGGCCCAGCGGTAGTGCTCATCCCTGCCAGTTCAGCGACCGGGGTTCAAATCCCCGTGTTTCCAATATGATTTTTTTGAATATAATATTAATGATTATACGCCAAAGTAGCCTGGTTTTAAGTTAAAATATTATAAATCTACATGCATTGAGGATGTCATTCTTTATATAGCTCTCAACGTGCACCAAATTGAATTATTCCTATATTGCAAAAAGAAGGAAAAGACTAGGGCCTTGAACCCCGGTCGTCCGTGTGAAAGTCAAAAGAAGAACCCGTTACACCACAGAGAAGATAAGTAAAAGATTGACTATACATCAATCAATGGGTAAGAGAGCCGTATCGTAATTCTGTATAACAGTTAACTAATAATTTTCGCTAGCAAGATCTCATTTGATTATTCAATCCAGCAGGCAAGTTTAAAGAAATATAATCTGATTGATTGAGGTAATGAGGGACTTAGAATTAGCCTATAGATAACGCATTTAACTTGTCGGCGAGGCGATTGAGCCTATTGCAATCTGTCAATAAAGTCTTAAATCAATTAATCAATCAATGCCGTTGAGAATCAGGGTCTCTGCCATCGATACGTGCTGGCTTTCCACCTAAAACGGGAGCGCGCATCTAGCCTGACTTGAGCCTGACTCTCAAGTCTGGCTTGAGTTAACGAGACTGAATCCTCCTTTGTGAAACAGGAAAATCCCGGCTTTGAACATCGGGTTAACTGAAGCTGGATAATGGACATGTTGATCGACTTAGTTGAACCACGTACATGGAACGGGGCCCTGGTTCTACTACAATGCTAAAGCACTAACCGACGGACATAAAAAAAAAAAAAAAAAAAAATACAGGCATGAGCGAGCATAGCAAATAATAAGAATAGTTTAAAATGATTCAGTTTAACAATAGTCATCAGTAAGAAGTAAAAAGTGCAATAACCGACACATGAATTTGATAGGCAGTGTAAAAGAGTAGGCAGGGTAAGAATAAATACAAGTTGTGTCAGGATATCCCTGATGTTTCCTCTTGCCACTAGGTGGTAGCAGATATCTATCAGTGAAATGCCTGAGCAAAGAGATAGGTTTTAAGCTGTCTTTTAAAGATGTCTAGCGAGTTGGCTTCCCTGATGTTTTGGGGTAGTTTGTTCCATAGTTTTGGGGCATAGTTGATAAAGGCTGCATTACCGATCCTCTTTTGACTGCTTCTGGGAGCCTCTAGTAGTCCAGCAGCTGATGATCGCAGTGTTCTTGCTGGTGTGTAATTTATTAGAGTGTTGGCGATGTAGCTAGGTCCCTGTCCATTTAGAGCTTTGTATGTAAGGAGAAGGACCTTAAAGTCAATTCTAAATGTTACAGGAAGCCAGTGTAAAGCGGCTAAGACTGGACTAATGTGCTCTCTCCTTTTGGTTCTAGTTAGCAGTCGGGCTGCAGAGTTTTGGATTAGCTGAAGCCTCTCTGTGGTTTTCTTAGGGAGACCTGTGAAAAGTGCATTACAGTAGTCTAACCGGCTAGATATGAATGCATGAATTAGCTTCTCAGCATCGTTCTGATTAATAAATGGTCGTACTTTTGCTATATTTCTGAGAAGGAAGAACGATGTTTTCGTCACTTTGCTAATATGAGAATTGAAGTTCAGTTCTGAATCTATGACAACCCCAAGACTAGTGACCTCAGATTTGATCCAATGGGTTAGTCCCCCCAGGTTCTTTATTAATGTTTCTTTTTTAGTTTTGGAGCCGATAATTAGAATTAGAATTTATCCTCCACTACGGTCCTGAATGGTGATAAAAAGGTGTTTAAAGTGAGTTTAGGTGGTTTATCCTCCTCTACATCCTGAATGGTGATAAAAAGGTGTTTAAAGTGAGTTTAGGTGGTTTATCCTCCTCTACGGTCCTGAATGGTGATAAAAAGGTGTTTAAAGTGAGTTTAGGTGGTTTATCCTCCCCTACGGTCCTGAATGGTGATAAAAAGGTGTTTAAAGTTAGTTTAGGTGGTTTATCCTCCTCTACGTCCCTGAATGGTGATAAAAAGGTGTTTAAAGTGAGTTTAGGTGGTTTATCCTCCTCTACGGTCCTGAATGGTGATAAAAAGGTGTTTAAAGAGAGTTTAGGTGGTTTATCCTCCTCTACGGTCCTGAATGGTGATAAAAAGGTGTTTAAAGTGAGTTTAGGTGGTTTATCCTCCTCTACGGTCCTGAATGGTGATAAAAAGGTGTTTAAAGTGAGTTTAGGTGGTTTATCCTCCTCTACGTCCCTGAATGGTGATAAAAAGGTGTTTAAAGTGAGTTTAGGTGGTTTATCCTCCTCTACGTCCCTGAATGGTGATAAAAAGGTGTTTAAAGTGAGTTTAGGTGGTTTATCCTCCTCTACGGTCCTGAATGGTGATAAAAAGGTGTTTAAAGTGAGTTTAGGTGGTTTATCCTCCTCTACGGTCCTGAATGGTGATAAAAAGGTGTTTAAAGTGAGTTTAGGTGGTTTATCCTCCACTACGGTCCTGAATGGTGATAAAAAGGTGTTTAAAGTGAGTTTAGGTGGTTTATCCTCCTCTACGTCCCTGAATGGTGATAAAAAGGTGTTTAAAGTGAGTTTAGGTGGTTTATCCTCCACTACGGTCCTGAATGGTGATAAAAAGGTGTTTAAAGTGAGTTTAGGTGGTTTATCCTCCTCTACGGTCCTGAATGGTGATAAAAAGGTGTTTAAAGTGAGTTTAGGTGGTTTATCCTCCACTACGGTCCTGAATGGTGATAAAAAGGTGTTTAAAGTGAGTTTAGGTGGTTTATCCTCCACCACGGTCCTGAATGGTGATAAAAAGGTGTTTAAAGTGAGTTTAGGTGGTTTATCCTCCACTACGGTCCTGAATGGTGATAAAAAGGTGTTTAAAGTGAGTTTAGGTGGTTTATCCTCCTCTACGTCCCTGAATGGTGATAAAAAGGTGTTTAAAGTGAGTTTAGGTGGTTTATCCTCCACTACGGTCCTGAATGGTGATAAAAAGGTGTTTAAAGTGAGTTTAGGTGGTTTATCCTCCTCTACGGTCCTGAATGGTGATAAAAAGGTGTTTAAAGTGAGTTTAGGTGGTTTATCCTCCACTACGGTCCTGAATGGTGATAAAAAGGTGTTTAAAGTGAGTTTAGGTGGTTTATCCTCCACCACGGTCCTGAATGGTGATAAAAAGGTGTTTAAAGTGAGTTTAGGTGGTTTATCCTCCACTACGGTCCTGAATGGTGATAAAAAGGTGTTTAAAGTGAGTTTAGGTGGTTTATCCTCCTCTACGGTCCTGAATGGTGATAAAAAGGTGTTTAAAGTGAGTTTAGGTGGTTTATCCTCCTCTACGGTCCTGAATGGTGATAAAAAGGTGTTTAAAGTGAGTTTAGGTGGTTTATCCTCCACTACGGTCCTGAATGGTGATAAAAAGGTGTTTAAAGTGAGTTTAGGTGGTTTATCCTCCCCTACGTCCCTGAATGGTGATAAAAAGGTGTTTAAAGTGAGTTTAGGTGGTTTATCCTCCTCTACGTCCTGAATGGTGATAAAAAGGTGTTTAAAGTGAGTTTAGGTGGTTTATCCTCCTCTACGGTCCTGAATGGTGATAAAAAGGTGTTTAAAGTGAGTTTAGGTGGTTTATCCTCCCCTACGGTCCTGAATGGTGATAAAAAGGTGTTTAAAGTTAGTTTAGGTGGTTTATCCTCCTCTACGTCCCTGAATGGTGATAAAAAGGTGTTTAAAGTGAGTTTAGGTGGTTTATCCTCCTCTACGGTCCTGAATGGTGATAAAAAGGTGTTTAAAGAGGGTTTAGGTGGTTTATCCTCCTCTACGGTCCTGAATGGTGATACAAAGGTGTTTAAAGTGAGTTTAGGTGGTTTATCCTCCTCTACGGTCCTGAATGGTGATAAAAAGGTGTTTAAAGTGAGTTTAGGTGGTTTATCCTCCTCTACGGTCCTGAATGGTGATAAAAAGGTGTTTAAAGTGAGTTTAGGTGGTTTATCCTCCTCTACGTCCCTGAATGGTGATAAAAAGGTGTTTAAAGTGAGTTTAGGTGGTTTATCCTCCTCTACGGTCCTGAATGGTGATAAAAAGGTGTTTAAAGTGAGTTTAGGTGGTTTATCCTCCTCTACGGTCCTGAATGGTGATAAAAAGGTGTTTAAAGTGAGTTTAGGTGGTTTATCCTCCACTACGGTCCTGAATGGTGATAAAAAGGTGTTTAAAGTGAGTTTAGGTGGTTTATCCTCCTCTACGTCCCTGAATGGTGATAAAAAGGTGTTTAAAGTGAGTTTAGGTGGTTTATCCTCCACTACGGTCCTGAATGGTGATAAAAAGGTGTTTAAAGTGAGTTTAGGTGGTTTATCCTCCACTACGGTCCTGAATGGTGATAAAAAGGTGTTTAAAGTGAGTTTAGGTGGTTTATCCTCCTCTACGGTCCTGAATGGTGATAAAAAGGTGTTTAAAGTGAGTTTAGGTGGTTTATCCTCCACTACGGTCCTGAATGGTGATAAAAAGGTGTTTAAAGTGAGTTTAGGTGGTTTATCCTCCACCACGGTCCTGAATGGTGATAAAAAGGTGTTTAAAGTGAGTTTAGGTGGTTTATCCTCCTCTACGGTCCTGAATGGTGATGAAAAGGTGTTTAAAGTGAGTTTAGGTGGTTTATCCTCCCCTACGGTCCTGAATGGTGATAAAAAGGTGTTTAAAGTGAGTTTAGGTGGTTTATCCTCCTCTACGGTCCTGAATGGTGATAAAAAGGTGTTTAAAGTGAGTTTAGGTGGTTTATCCTCCTCTACGGTCCTGAATGGTGATAAAAAGGTGAGTTTAGGTGGTTTATCCTCCTCTACGGTCCTGAATGGTGATAAAAAGGTGTTTAAAGTGAGTTTAGGTAGTTTATCCTCCTCTACGGTCCTGAATGGTGATAAAAAGGTGTTTAAAGTGAGTTTAGGTGGTTTATCCTCCTCTACGTCCCTGAATGGTGATAAAAAGGTGTTTAAAGTGAGTTTAGGTGGTTTATTCTCCTCTACGGTCCTGAATGGTGATAAAAAGGTGTTTAAAGTGAGTTTAGGTGGTTTATCCTCCTCTACGTCCCTGAATGGTGATAAAAAGGTGTTTAAAGTGAGTTTAGGTGGTTTATCCTCCACTACGGTCCTGAATGGTGATAAAAAGGTGTTTAAAGTGAGTTTAGGTGGTTTATCCTCCACTACGGTCCTTAATGGTGATAAAAAGGTGTTTAAAGTGAGTTTAGGTGGTTTATCCTCCTCTACGGTCCTGAATGGTGATAAAAAGGTGTTTAAAGTGAGTTTAGGTGGTTTATCCTCCACTACGGTCCTGAATGGTGATAAAAAGGTGTTTAAAGTGAGTTTAGGTGGTTTATCCTCCACCACGGTCCTGAATTGTGATAAAAAGGTGTTTATAGTGAGTTTAGGTGGTTTATCCTCCTCTACGGTCCTGAATGGTGATGAAAAGGTGTTTAAAGTGAGTTTAGGTGGTTTATCCTCCTCTACGGTCCTGAATGGTGATAAAAAGGTGTTTAAAGTGAGTTTAGGTGGTTTATCCTCCCCTACGGTCCTGAATGGTGATAAAAAGGTGTTTAAAGTGAGTTTAGGTGGTTTATCCTCCCCTACGGTCCTGAATGGTGATAAAAAGGTGTTTAAAGTGAGTTTAGGTGGTTTATCCTCCTCTACGGTCCTGAATGGTGATAAAAAGGTGAGTTTAGGTGGTTTATCCTCCACTACGGTCTTGAATGGTGATAAAAAGGTGTTTAAAGTGAGTTTAGGTGGTTTATCCTCCTCTACGTCCCTGAATGGTGATAAAAAGGTGTTTAAAGTGAGTTTAGGTGGTTTATCCTCCACTACGGTCCTGAATGGTGATAAAAAGGTGTTTAAAGTGAGTTTAGCTGGTTTATCCTCCACTACGGTCCTGAATGGTGATAAAAAGGTGTTTAAAGTGAGTTTAGGTGGTTTATCCTCCACTACGGTCCTGAATGGTGATAAAAAGGTGTTTAAAGTGAGTTTAGGTGGTTTATCCTCCACCACGGTCCTGAATGGTGATAAAAAGGTGTTTAAAGTGAGTTTAGGTGGTTTATCCTCCACTACGGTCCTGAATGGTGATAAAAAGGTGTTTAAAGTGAGTTTAGGTGGTTTATCCTCCTCTACGGTCCTGAATGGTGATAAAAAGGTGTTTAAAGTGAGTTTAGGTGGTTTATCCTCCTCTACGGTCCTGAATGGTGATAAAAAGGTGTTTAAAGTGAGTTTAGGTGGTTTATCCTCCACTACGGTCCTGAATGGTGATAAAAAGGTGTTTAAAGTGAGTTTAGGTGGTTTATCCTCCCCTACGTCCCTGAATGGTGATAAAAAGGTGTTTAAAGTGAGTTTAGGTGGTTTATCCTCCTCTACGTCCTGAATGGTGATAAAAAGGTGTTTAAAGTGAGTTTAGGTGGTTTATCCTCCTCTACGGTCCTGAATGGTGATAAAAAGGTGTTTAAAGTGAGTTTAGGTGGTTTATCCTCCCCTACGGTCCTGAATGGTGATAAAAAGGTGTTTAAAGTGAGTTTAGGTGGTTTATCCTCCTCTACGGTCCTGAATGGTGATAAAAAGGTGAGTTTAGGTGGTTTATCCTCCACTACGGTCTTGAATGGTGATAAAAAGGTGTTTAAAGTGAGTTTAGGTGGTTTATCCTCCTCTACGTCCCTGAATGGTGATAAAAAGGTGTTTAAAGTGAGTTTAGGTGGTTTATCCTCCACTACGGTCCTGAATGGTGATAAAAAGGTGTTTAAAGTGAGTTTAGGTGGTTTATCCTCCACTACGGTCCTGAATGGTGATAAAAAGGTGTTTAAAGTGAGTTTAGGTGGTTTATCCTCCACTACGGTCCTGAATGGTGATAAAAAGGTGTTTAAAGTGAGTTTAGGTGGTTTATCCTCCACCACGGTCCTGAATGGTGATAAAAAGGTGTTTAAAGTGAGTTTAGGTGGTTTATCCTCCACTACGGTCCTGAATGGTGATAAAAAGGTGTTTAAAGTGAGTTTAGGTGGTTTATCCTCCTCTACGGTCCTGAATGGTGATAAAAAGGTGTTTAAAGTGAGTTTAGGTGGTTTATCCTCCTCTACGGTCCTGAATGGTGATAAAAAGGTGTTTAAAGTGAGTTTAGGTGGTTTATCCTCCACTACGGTCCTGAATGGTGATAAAAAGGTGTTTAAAGTGAGTTTAGGTGGTTTATCCTCCCCTACGTCCCTGAATGGTGATAAAAAGGTGTTTAAAGTGAGTTTAGGTGGTTTATCCTCCTCTACGTCCTGAATGGTGATAAAAAGGTGTTTAAAGTGAGTTTAGGTGGTTTATCCTCCTCTACGGTCCTGAATGGTGATAAAAAGGTGTTTAAAGTGAGTTTAGGTGGTTTATCCTCCTCTACGGTCCTGAATGGTGATAAAAAGGTGTTTAAAGTTAGTTTAGGTGGTTTATCCTCCTCTACGTCCCTGAATGGTGATAAAAAGGTGTTTAAAGTGAGTTTAGGTGGTTTATCCTCCTCTACGGTCCTGAATGGTGATAAAAAGGTGTTTAAAGAGAGTTTAGGTGGTTTATCCTCCTCTACGGTCCTGAATGGTGATACAAAGGTGTTTAAAGTGAGTTTAGGTGGTTTATCCTCCTCTACGGTCCTGAATGGTGATAAAAAGGTGTTTAAAGTGAGTTTAGGTGGTTTATCCTCCTCTACGGTCCTGAATGGTGATAAAAAGGTGTTTAAAGTGAGTTTAGGTGGTTTATCCTCCTCTACGTCCCTGAATGGTGATAAAAAGGTGTTTAAAGTGAGTTTAGGTGGTTTATCCTCCTCTACGGTCCTGAATGGTGATAAAAAGGTGTTTAAAGTGAGTTTAGGTGGTTTATCCTCCACTACGGTCCTGAATGGTGATAAAAAGGTGTTTAAAGTGAGTTTAGGTGGTTTATCCTCCTCTACGTCCCTGAATGGTGATAAAAAGGTGTTTAAAGTGAGTTTAGGTGGTTTATCCTCCACTACGGTCCTGAATGGTGATAAAAAGGTGTTTAAAGTGAGTTTAGGTGGTTTATCCTCCTCTACGGTCCTGAATGGTGATAAAAAGGTGTTTAAAGTGAGTTTAGGTGGTTTATCCTCCACTACGGTCCTGAATGGTGATAAAAAGGTGTTTAAAGTGAGTTTAGGTGGTTTATCCTCCACCACGGTCCTGAATGGTGATAAAAAGGTGTTTAAAGTGAGTTTAGGTGGTTTATCCTCCTCTACGGTCCTGAATGGTGATGAAAAGGTGTTTAAAGTGAGTTTAGGTGGTTTATCCTCCCCTACGGTCCTGAATGGTGATAAAAAGGTGTTTAAAGTGAGTTTAGGTGGTTTATCCTCCTCTACGGTCCTGAATGGTGATAAAAAGGTGTTTAAAGTGAGTTTAGGTGGTTTATCCTCCTCTACGGTCCTGAATGGTGATAAAAAGGTGAGTTTAGGTGGTTTATCCTCCTCTACGGTCCTGAATGGTGATAAAAAGGTGTTTAAAGTGAGTTTAGGTAGTTTATCCTCCTCTACGGTCCTGAATGGTGATAAAAAGGTGTTTAAAGTGAGTTTAGGTGGTTTATCCTCCTCTACGTCCCTGAATGGTGATAAAAAGGTGTTTAAAGTGAGTTTAGGTGGTTTATTCTCCTCTACGGTCCTGAATGGTGATAAAAAGGTGTTTAAAGTGAGTTTAGGTGGTTTATCCTCCTCTACGTCCCTGAATGGTGATAAAAAGGTGTTTAAAGTGAGTTTAGGTGGTTTATCCTCCACTACGGTCCTGAATGGTGATAAAAAGGTGTTTAAAGTGAGTTTAGGTGGTTTATCCTCCACTACGGTCCTTAATGGTGATAAAAAGGTGTTTAAAGTGAGTTTAGGTGGTTTATCCTCCTCTACGGTCCTGAATGGTGATAAAAAGGTGTTTAAAGTGAGTTTAGGTGGTTTATCCTCCACTACGGTCCTGAATGGTGATAAAAAGGTGTTTAAAGTGAGTTTAGGTGGTTTATCCTCCACCACGGTCCTGAATTGTGATAAAAAGGTGTTTATAGTGAGTTTAGGTGGTTTATCCTCCTCTACGGTCCTGAATGGTGATGAAAAGGTGTTTAAAGTGAGTTTAGGTGGTTTATCCTCCTCTACGGTCCTGAATGGTGATAAAAAGGTGTTTAAAGTGAGTTTAGGTGGTTTATCCTCCCCTACGGTCCTGAATGGTGATAAAAAGGTGTTTAAAGTGAGTTTAGGTGGTTTATCCTCCCCTACGGTCCTGAATGGTGATAAAAAGGTGTTTAAAGTGAGTTTAGGTGGTTTATCCTCCTCTACGGTCCTGAATGGTGATAAAAAGGTGAGTTTAGGTGGTTTATCCTCCACTACGGTCTTGAATGGTGATAAAAAGGTGTTTAAAGTGAGTTTAGGTGGTTTATCCTCCTCTACGGTCCTGAATGGTGATAAAAAGGTGTTTAAAGTGACTTTAGGTGGTTTATCCTCCTCTACGGTCCTGAATGGTGATAAAAAGGTGTTTAAAGTGAGTTTAGGTGGTTTATCCTCCTCTACGGTCCTGAATGGTGATAAAAAGGTGTTTAAAGTGAGTTTAGGTGGTTTATCCTCCTCTACGGTCCTGAATGGTGATAAAAAGGTGTTTAAAGTGAGTTTAGGTGGTTTATCCTCCTCTACGGTCCTGAATGGTGATAAAAAGGTGTTTAAAGTGAGTTTAGGTGGTTTATCCTCCCCTACGGTCCTGAATGGTGATAAAAAGGTGTTTAAAGTGAGTTTAGGTGGTTTATCCTCCCCTACGGTCCTGAATGGTGATAAAAAGGTGATACCTGATGACAGCACAAATTCTAGTTGTATCACTCTAGTTGTTGGATTTGGGAGAGAGTTCATGCTCACTGTCTGGGACCATAGGGAACATGTTTGAATTCTGAAAATGGGTGTGATTTCCCTTTAATTATAAAACTACAGTTAGAGAGACAGAAAGGCAGACAGACACACAGATACATGTACAAGTAGAGATACAAACGTGCACACACACATACAATAGATGCTGGTGCCGCGCCCTACAAAGCCCATCGGAGCTGAGCAGGAAAACAGAAAAATATGATCACATTCATCATACTGATGTTAGCTTAATTGCGTGAAACCAGGGACGGAAATGATACCCACACCTACTGCTATGCCCCATTTGTCAAGATGCAAATGGCAGCTACACGTTTTGGCAATGCTTATGAATAGCTCTGGCCAGGGACGTGCACAGGACTTTAGAGGGGCAGGTGCTCAAAGGCTGGAAAGGGCACTGGGCCTGTGCTATTTTTGGGGGCCCTTTTTGGGCGGGCAGGGGCCTTTTTATGCTTTTTGGGGGGTTTTGGTGATCAAATATTGAATATTGAACTATAATAATCAGTGCAGGAGCTCACTTATCCTTGAAAGACACTTTTATCACCGACTTAAAAGGCCCATACATCTCCATAAATGTTCAGGGCGGAGGGAATAAGTGCTTACCCTACAGACCCCAAGTCTGTTAGGACAGCAGACTCGGTTGGCACTGCTCAAAACTTACCTTTTTACAATAGCTTTTAAATGAATTATTATCTTTATTTCATTGTCTTATTTTTCTTTATTTCGATACATTTTACTTAAATATTTTATTATAATTTGTATCATTGTTTTATGTAGTTCTTTTTTAATCTCAACATATTATTTAAATTATTCAAATGGACCTCAAACATGTTCCGTTGTGATGTCACCAGTGTTGGGCAAGTTACTTTTAAAAAGTAACTAGTTACAGTTACTAGTTACTTCTTCCAAAAAGTTATGAAATTACTTACTCAGTTACAAATTCTAAAAGTAACTAGTTACTTCAGAAAGTAACTATTGCGTTACTTTCAAGTACATTTGTTACATAAACAACATACACAAATCTAAACTATTTTAATGTTGCTGTGTGTGTGTGTGAGACTAGCCTCCAATCAAATGCCATGTATGTAGATATTATAATTACTATGTTTATATAGTGGATCATACAAATACAAACACAATAGATGTTTTGGAACTTTTGATATGTATTGCCCCTCAACAGGCCACAACTGGGCAACATTAAATTAGGCTTGTTAAGCACTATACCAAAAATAAATTACAAATATATACTGATTGATTGAACATTTTAATGAACAGATTGCAGAATGGGTACAGTACAGTACAGGGGATGCAGACCAGAGAGACTTTTGTCTTGTTTACATCAGGGTCCCCCATTTTCAATTCATGACATTTATGACATACACAACGTACAGATATAAGAATCTAATCTAATCATCTAAACTAATCTAATCATGACATTTAAGACATGCATGACATCCAGATAAATATATATATCTCATCTGCGTATTTAGACCACTTTCACTGGGGCATGTGCCCCAGTATTGATCAGCTGTGCCCCAGTGATCAATGTCCCCAGAAAAATTATTATTATTATTATTATTATTTTTTTTTTACGTCGCTTTGAAATATTATAGTGAAATATTTTGCACTGTTGTCGCATTTATCTAGTTGAAATCCTCCAACAGGCTATTTTTTGTAAGTTGACTGGTTTGCACACCCATATGACAGCTAATACATGGTACACGTACATCCCATGGTGCTCAGCTGTCAGCAGTCAGCTGCCCTCACGCAGTTCACAGGTAATCATCACACAGTGCTGCGGTTGCATTCTGTCATGATGGCAACCCCGCTAAGAAAGTTAAAGCAAAGGAAATTGGGGCATTCCAGCCCTCGTGGACAGACTACTTACTACGGGTTTGTGTGTCAGAAGGACCGTGCTTTGTGTAATTTATGTTTAGAAAATGTAGTTTGCCGAACGTCAGGTGTGAAACGCCATTTTGAGACGAAGCATCAAAAAAGTTTCAAAGATCAGGCGGATCAGGCAGAATCTATTAAACGTGCCGTGGCCAGGTATGGGAAGCAAGCCAGCACCCTCAAAGTGTTCACGACTGCTAAAAACCACACAACTGAAGCAAGCTATCGCATTGCTCATTGCATTGCGAAATGTGGAAAGCCATTCACTGAGTAAGGAGGCTTTTCTCTGTAGCTCAGATGTTTTGTTTGAAGGCTTGCCAAACAAAGAGACAATCAAATCAAGGATAAAAGATATCCCCATGTCAGCTCGAAGTGTCGAGCGACGCATCAACGAAATGTCCGAAAATATCAGAGAACAGCAAACAGCTGGATTAAAAGATGCTCCGGTGTGCAGCTTAAAGGGACCAGCTACAGCCCCCAGATAACGGAGCTCAGTAAAGCAAAACAGGGCCAGGGATCTCACTGGCAGCGACATGCCAGTAGGCAGCTGTTTATTTTCCTACACATATGGGGCTGTATGTTAACTTGAACGTCTTTCTCTCTCTCTCCCTCTCTCTCTCTCTCTCTCTCCTCTCTCTCTCTCCCTCTCTCTCTCTCTCCTCTCCTCTCCTCTCCCTCTCTCTCTCTCTCTCTCTCTCTCCCTCTCCTCTACTCTCTCTCTCTCCTCTCTATCCTCTCTCTCCTCTCTCTCTCTCCCCTCTCCTCTCCCTCTCTCTCTCTCTCTCTCTCTCTCTCTCTCTCTCTCTCTCTCCCTCTCCTCTCCTCTCTCTCTCTCTCTCCTCAGAACATTTACAACAAGCGTTGCAAGGGCAAGGCTAAGAGAATCATTAAAGACTCCAGTCACCCGAACAACTGCCTCTTTGAACTGCTGCGGTCAGGCAAGCGATACCGGAGTCTCAAGGCGAGCACAGAAAGACTCAGAAGAAGCTTCTATCCCCAGGCCATCAGGCTGCTAAACGAACAATGAACACTACACAACAACAACCACCAAACGCACATAGCACACACATCCACACGCACGCACTCACTTTAAACAAACACACTGTAGCACCCACTCCACACACTTTATAGCACACACCCACTTTAAACAAACACACTGTAGCACCCACTCCCCACACTTTATATTTATTGATGAAGGATTGCACTACAACTTGTACACCTTACTGTAAATTGTACCTAAATTGTACCTCATCCCATTTCTGCTTTGCACTATATAGTACTGTACATTAGTACACTGTATAGTATTGTATATTATATGGTAACTCAGAACATTGTACATATGTCTATACCGAACACTGTGACCTCATTTTCTTCTTCTAAATTACATGCTATACTATGTTATTTGATACTATCTTGTCTAGCACAGTCTCTGGAGCGTAACAGTAAGAAGCATTTTGTATGAAAGTATTCTGTACTTCTGTATGACAACTATTAAAGAAACTTGAAACTTGAAACCTCTCTCTCCTCTCTTTCTCCTCTCTCCTCTCTCTCTCCTCTCCTCTCTCTCTCTCTGGCCTTGCTCCGGTGGAGGGATTGGAGGAGGGTGTGCCATCATGTTAACGTTAGCTTCAGTTAAACCTTGCGATGACTGACCTGTGTTCTGCTCATGTAGCACTACACATATTTAATTGAGACCCTTTATTATTTCAATTTAGCTGGAAATACATTGATACATAATTCAGTAACATTTTCAGAGCCTTATAACAAAAAACATTATTACGGTCACCATTGTGACCAGTGGGATTCTTTTTACTCAAAATGTGAGTATTACCAAGTCACCTTGTGTTCTTAAAACAATGACAATAAACATAGTTTTATTAGGTTGAAATAATGTGGTTGTGTACTTATTTTTTTTTATTTACTTATTATGGATTGAAAACTGAAAACCAAACAAAATGTGCTATATATAGCCTACCGTCTGCGTCGAATATGAAATAAAGGCATGTAAATGATACATTTTTTCTTTAAAAAAAACAAGCTCAATCAAAAGATTCTACATGATTCCAAAATAGTGAAGAAAATGACTTTAGGAAGAACAAAGGCAGAGGCTCTGGTCAAAAACATCCTTGCTCCAAAGGCAGTGGGTGATATTCTCAAGGCCTTAACATCAGACAAACCCCTCCCATTCTCCATACAGATGGATGCATCTAACCTAACCATAAAATCGAAATAAAGTTAAAAAATAAAATAGTTACAAAATCTGCCCATTTTTGCCCAAAAACCGGGCAAAATCTGCACAAAAAAATTGCGTGTGCGGCGCTTCACGCGCCCGCTTCACATCCGTAGGTGCCCCCCTGTGCCCCAGTACAGTGCTTGGTCTAGATACGCCCCTGCTCTGAGCACCTGAAGACTGTGCTATTAAACCAGGAAGTGCAACACTGTTGATAAGGCTGTAGCCTCCACTACTGTAGTGCCCTGCGCTGCAACACAACTAACACAAGAGTGAACAAAAAACGATCATGGACCCGCGGTGTGTCGTTGACTGCTCGCTTGTGTTGTTCGTTGGATTCGTTTTGGATTATTTGGGCTCACCAAACAAACTATCAAAACGTACACGGACCCGCGGTCTGTCGTTGACTGAGTCGCTTGTGTTGTCACTGTGTGTCAGACTCTGGATTCTTCCGAACACCCGCCCACCTCTACCTCTGATTGGCTTACCATGACATTTTAATCAACCTCAGCCAATGGCGCACTGCCCACTAACCAAGGAAAAAAAGTATTGCTTCTCAGCGCAGAGATCTGTCTGATGAAAAAAACAGCTTCAATCATAGTAATGTGCGGCATTTTTTGGTACTAACGGTAACGGCGTTATTAAGATTGGAAGAGTAATCCGTTAGATTTTTCGTTACTGAAAAAACTAACGCTGTTAGTAACGCCGTTATTTATGATGTCACAGTATGATGTCATAATAGATAATGTGTCTTTTCAATGATTCTATGTAGCTAAAGTCTCAAGTTTGTATAGTGGATAGCTACTGTACTCTGCGAATTGTACTTACACGCTTTAAAAAGTTCATTCATTTCATTGGTCGAAATCAAGGTTGGAGACGGAGTCAGCGCAACGGGTTCAAAACAGAGCTGTCTGTTTTTAATGAAAAGCAACAGCTTAAGCATCAGGTTTTACAGCATCAATTATATCTATCTCTAAGCAGCTTTTCAGGAGAGCTTCCTCGTTATAGCATCTCTTTTCTCGTTCAGTGGTGGAGTTTTCCAGGTTCGAGTCTCAAGCTGTTTCGTCTCCGTCTCCGTCTGTCTCGGTTTCGTCTGAGCGCGCTCTCCTCTCCGTTCTCCATCCCTGCTTAAAAAGGAAAACCCTTCCCCCCCCTTCGAGCCCCGGGAGACGTGCGTGACGTCTCCAGGGCTCGGGCGTTTCCTATTGGCTGACGCTCTTTTCTGCTGTCTGTCACGTCATCTTACATTTGAGCAGCCAACTCCATGTAAGGTAACGGGTGGTTGTAGAGACTAGGTTTTTGGCCGTCCCTATGGCTATACGGCTAAATCGAATTGATTGATTAAAAACTCTTACCAACAGACCGCAGAATGAGCACCCCACAGCAGCTTAACACACCTGTCAAAAGGATGCAGCAATTTCATCAGGACATGTGACATAACTATATTCAGTACTACTACACCTATACATTTTATGACTTACCAGATTTGCAAACACAGTACGGTTTTGTGATACAGCCAGAGTCAAGAAAAGGGAGTACTCATTTAACATAGAAACTAATTAAGTAGCTTGTTGAGTTACTTTGTTTTACTTGTTTTTGCATCCATAG
This sequence comes from Notolepis coatsorum, assembly GCF_963971535.1. Classification (NCBI taxonomy): domain Eukaryota; kingdom Metazoa; phylum Chordata; class Actinopteri; order Aulopiformes; family Paralepididae; genus Notolepis; species Notolepis coatsorum. Next base: position 27,229,215 of record NC_140170.1, read on the forward strand.
CTCTTTACTGTTTTAATATAATTTAGCCTTTTACAAGTTGTTTTAACACCATTTAAGAAGGAGTAACCCGTTTTTCTCTATATAAGTTTTCACTGGTACTATTATGTAATTACTGCATTTTAGCTTTTCCCGTGGCCAATTCGTGTCATTTATGATACTAAAGTGTTTGTTTCTACCCGCTGCTTGCTCCTAGACTACCTTTTAGTTGATGACTATGTTACTTTGGGGTTTAGCTTTTAATAGTTTGGTAACGCATAATCTCTCTTACCAGCTGCATTTCACTAGCACTTTACGGCCCGCCTTTGGTCATCCCAGGTCAGACTACGGTATTTACTCCGGCTCCGTGGTATTAGTCCTCAAGCTAATCATTCACTTGAGGTGGCCTTTCCCGAGGGTGGTCTGACAATGGGAGGACAAATATAAACTGATTTAGTTACTTAAAATCAACAAGCCTCTCTTCCTGCTTCCCCCAAGAGCCTGGAGGGGTCAATGATTATCTTAAAGGTCAGCCAGCTGGTTGGGGGCAGGGAACTGACTGGTCTAAACCCACCAAAATGGTCTCTTCCCTACTGACAACCTTTCTAGAGACTGTACCATGCATTTTCTTGATTCATTAAATATACGACAATCCCTTCTCTGAGGGGTCCACCCTCATTATGTGACCAGTAAATTTCAAAATCAAAAAATGATATAATATTTCTATAAGATTTAAACAATTAAAAAAATCCAAAAATTCCAAAATTCATCATTTCACCAACATTCTCGTCTGCACAGTTGTACCCAATATCAGTTATTAATATGACATCCGACTAAGAAAGTTGTTCCTGTTTTTACAAGGAACCACCCTTTCAATAACAGCTTTTTTGTTTATGACTATACATTATCCATGTAATTAACCAAATGTGTCTATTTTGTGTAATTGACTCTGCAAGAAAAGATTATTACATCACACCAATAAAAGACTAACAGTTCTAATAAAAACAAAGGAGACTCCAACCATAAACCATAAAAAATTAAATGTCTCCTTCGCAAGGACCCTCTGAGGTCTATTTACTCTTAGCTGCAATTCTGCCAGTTATCCTCATTGAAACCTCTGAGGTCTATTGATAACTCTTTTTGGCCGTGGCCTTTCCGTTGCATTTGCGCTAATCGCTATCTCCTCCGGCGTCCTCTGTACCGCTGTTGGCACTCCGCCAAAGTCCACAGAGGAAAAATCATCATTTTTCAATTCCAATTCATGATCTCCTCTGTCTGGCTCCTGCAAGAATCCTTCATTTCCCATAGAGGGACCATCATGTTGCCCCCTGTCTGGTTCCCCATAATCGTCTTCATTTTCCCCTTCGTCTTGCATTTCCTCCTGTTCTTGATCAATGAACAGGGGTTCGGATTCCAATTCTTGCCCATCTTGCAGGGCTTTTACGCAATGCGAAAGATGAAACCACATTGGTGATCCTTTAACCTGTAGAGCTTTTTCCGTAGCTCTTACGACCTCATACGGTCCTTCCCGCCGCACGCCGTACCACTTGCGTCTGAACACTTTTACATAAACATAATCTCCTGGTATTATCTGAGGAGTACTCCGCCTATTCTCCTCCTCTTCTGTTTCTTGTTTACTAGAGACATAATCATAGATTGCCCCATGGATCTTTGACATGTACTTCACATACTCACGCATCTCGTGGTCCAGACTGTCCAAACTCGGACCTTTGCCTGCTGCGCGCAAGCCTGGCACAACCATACATCGGCCAAACAACATTTTGTGCGGTGTTAAAAGCAGGCCCCGAATCTCGCTTGAACGACACGCCATCAGGGCTAACGGTAGCGCACTCAGCCAATTTAGACCTGTGTGTTGACAGATCTTAACCAATTTGTTCTTAAGTACCCTGTTCATGCGTTCCACAGCCCCCTGGCTCTGAGGGTGGTAAATGGACCCAAAACGCTGTTTTATCCCCATCTGTTGGAGTACTAAACGTACAGTTTTGTCCACAAATTCTTTTCCATTATCGCTGCAGATTTTATCTGGAATTCCGTAACGACTTCAAATCACGGCATAAGAACTTAGCCACTGAGGCAGCATCCTTATGTTTAGTCGCCCAAGCCTCTACCCACCTCGAAAATCGACACACCACGACAAGAATGTACCTCTTTTGGCTAATCGGTTTTATCATGTCTACATAGTCAATCACAAGTTCTCTCATTGGGCCACTTCCTGAAAGGTCAAAACATCTTTGTAAGTAATCTTATCTTCCAACTCCACCTCATGTGTGATAACCAATACCTTACCTGCTCTGTCCACACCTGTCACTTGCTTGGCAGCGACATCTGCCATGTTGTTACCTCTGGTCACCTTAGACTCATCAGACTGATGGGCAGCACATTTGATAATCGCAATTTGTTTGGGTTTCATTATTGCTCTCAACAAATTGGTTATCTGACTACAGTGTCTTATGGCGGTACCATCTGCTCTCTTAAAACCTTGCCCTTTCCACACTGCTCCGTAGAGAAAAGCTATATTTTGTGCGTAGCTGCTATCAGTAAAGATATTAACGATCTTGCCTTCTGCCATTTTGCACGCTTCAGTCAGAGCGACTAGTTCTGCCAGCTGAGCTGAACAGGGTTGTGTCAAGGCTTCAGCCTTTTCTACGACAAACCCATCACCTTGTGATTTTACTACAGAGTAACCTGCTTTTAGGTCCTCTCCAACTCTGTAACATGAGCCGTCTGTCCATAGTTCCAAATCAGGACTGCTAAACGGAAAAGCCTGCAAGTCAGCACTAAGTCTGGAGTACCTCTCGGCTTCAGCCACACAGTCGTGAGGTTCTCCATCCTCAGGCTTAGGAAGGGTCTGCGCTGGGTTCACTGTGGAACACCTAGTCAAAGTAACATCTTCCTGTTCCAAAATCCTGTAATAATTTATAAAAAATTTATAAAATAACGACGGGGTATCGTTAGTGCAGATTTACCAGATTCCAAAATTTTTTTGACTGCATGTCCTACCATAATATTAACTGGATACCCCATCATGATACTTGCAGCTTTCTCGAACATCAAGAAGACCCCGGCGCAATCTCGGTAGCACGGAGGCATTCCCATTTCCACCTCTGAATAGGCGATGGAGTAGTATCCTATTGGTTGTGGATGGATCCCCACTCCGGTGTTCTGGGCCAGCACTGCGCATGCATACCTCTGATCTGAAGAGGAAGAGACATATAGTATGAACTGCTTGGTATAATCAGGCAAAGCCAGGGCAGGGGCAGCTAACATCCGGGTCTTTATGGTCTCAAATGCCCGCAGGCCCTCCTCAGTCCATGTTAATTTAGCACTTAACTTGTCGTTTCCGCACACTTTTATCATGGCTCTTAAAGGCCCTACTAGTTCTGTGTAATTCTCCACCCAAGTGGAACTATACCCCACGATTCCCCAAAAAGTCATCATCTGACGTACAGTCACTGGTTTGGGAGCTTTCTTAATAGCCACCAAATGTTCCTCTGAAATAGCTCGATGGCCCTGTGAAATTGATTGGCCTAGATATGCTACCCTAGGTCGACAGTATTGCAATTTTTTCAAAGACACCTTGTGTCCCTTCTCTGCTAGTAGTTGCAATAGTTCGATAGATTCCTTATGACATGTTGTCTGATCGTCGGCACACAAGATAATGTCGTCCATATACTGAATGACTCTGGATTTTAATATCAGGTCTAATCCGTCCAGATCTTCTCTTAAGATCTTGTTAAATATATGTGGAGAATGCTTTAATCCCTGGGGGAGCCTAGTGTACTCATAATGCTCATTCTTATAGGTAAAACCAAAAAAATGCTGGCACTCTTTGCTCAAGGGTACACTAAAATAAGCACTACACAAATCTATAACCGTAAAATACTCAGCTTGCGGCGGGATGAATGTCAGTAGTGTGTGGGGATCTGGGACATCGGCGGGATAGTCAATTAAAACCTCATTGACGGCCCTCAAGTCGTGTACCAGACGGTACGAGGTGTCAGGTTTCTCCACTGGAAGCAACAGCGTGTTGCTCTTGGGGCTTTTTGTCTTCCGTAGTACTCCGGCTTTTAGAAGTCCTCTGATCTGTGGCTCGATTCCAGCCACCGCTTTTTCCTTCAGTGGGTACTGACTTTTCCAGGGCAGGGTTGCTCCTGGTCTAAGCTCCACCCTCACTGGTTGAGCAGATTTGATCAGTCCAATGTCGGTGCTATGTTTTGACCACAGCACTTCTGGTATGGCCCCCATCATCTCCTCCTGGAGGCTCAATTTCTGGGGGGTTTCTTCCACTGTCTCCTGTGACAGCTGCACCGTCTGGGGACGTCCCATCCCTGTGCCTTGAATCATTATCTTGACGAACCGCTTGTCCGGGCTTATCCATATGAGTCGGTTCTCCTTCGTCTGCTCGAACTCCATTTCTTCTGCCTCTTTCATCATCTCCCCGATGTGTTGTTGATCGCACGAGTCAGTTACCTTCAGCGTCACATGGGGAACGCTGCCTATGATCTTGTGTTCCTTTTGCAGATAGGTGCTCCGTGCAAGCCGTATTGCTGCTCCTTGGGGTCCCATTATTATGCTGGTGGCGTTGAGCTGCACCTCCTCTGGTTGATTTCTCAGCCACTCCTTGGCTTGTCTCTGATCCGCATCTCTATAGTACTGTAGAGTGCAATGGTATGATGTCTCTGGGTTCTTTGCATCTGGCATATTGGCGGTGATGAATGTCTCCCATTCCAACGCTGGTCCGAGCAATTCCTGGCTTAGGTTCCCCAACCAGTATACTTCCGGTGGTCGGGGGTCTGTCCTTTGCATCATTTGATAGTAATGGTCTTCTGGGACGTCGATCACACAACCATCAGGCGTGCATAAAATGTTCATCCCCAGCATACCAAGGCCGTCCCTGCCCAGTAAGCCGATGGGTGCGGTGTCGGAGACCAAGATGGAAACAGTCGCTTCTTTGCCTCTGTACTTCAGGGTGACAGGTTCTGTCACTGGAATCAGCTTTTTTATTCCCTCAAATCCAATGGTCCGTACATATCAACCGGACATGGGTAGGTGTGTCGCATCCTTATGTTGGACTACAGTGAACGCCGCCCCGGTGTCTGCCATCATCCTGACAGATTTATCATTCACCGCTACGTGCACTATTGGCTCCTCCCTTAAGTGTGACAATGACAGCTGACACCCCCCCATTGAACTATCTGGGCCTCGTCAGAACGTCTGTTCCGGCCCCCTGGATGGATTTACTGGGCCCATGTTCTGTTGCTGGTTCTGGTCTTGGGTCTGGCATTGGTCTTGGGTCTGGTATTGGTTCGGTCCGTACCACTGATCCTGGAGTCGGCCATATCCTCCTCGGCCACCTCCTCGGTTATTTCCTCTACCCCTGCTGCTGGCTCCTTGGGTTCGCCACCCTTTGTCACATGTTCGGGCGAGATGTCCGATCTCTCCACAATGCCAGCACTCAGCCGATGCCGGCCATCCAGATGGTCCGCTTCTTTGACGTCCATTCCCTCCTCGGGCTGCCAGTTCGATCCCCTCTGATTCTGTTGTTGTAAGGGTGCCGGTGCTTCCTGTTTTGTGGGCTGTGCTGTTTCCTGGTTGTTCAGTTGTCCACTATTCCCCGTCTCGGCTCTGGGCTGTGCGGCTTGTACCATGGCTTGGAGGTATTCCACCACCTTGATTGCCTTGAAAAGGCTGTTGGTACAAGAGCTTTCGCTGGCTTGCAGTTTCTTTGTCCTTGGCCTGTTGCTCCTTCTTCCTGTGCAGCTCCACTTGATGGCTCACGTTCTCCATGTATGCATCTAAAGGAAGGCTTCCCAGGCACACCACTTCATTCAGTTTTTGTCTCACTTCGCTGGAGAGGCCCTTCTGTATCTTTTCTCTAAGCATCGCCTCCCCCATTGGATTAGCTGCGGGGTCTTGGCCAGTCATGTCTTTCCAGGTGGCGTAGGCCTTTGCCACATACTCCCTGGGGGGGGTATTAGGTTCCAAGGCACCAATGTGGATCTTGTCTGGATGCATCATGGTTTGATAGGTTTCCCGCAGGACTCGCCACAGTGCTCCTCTGTGGGCGGCGAAGAGGTCCTGGTCGTGGGCTCCTGAAACTACGTACCATAGCAGCCTTGTTTAGTAGTTCTTCCATGACCGCAACTCCTACTTTGTGAGAGAGCAATCGCTTGACATTGCCGATAGCCAGCTGTTGGCCTACCATCATTTCCTCCAGCTTGGCAATCCACGGAAAAGCCCCATTCTGGAGGGAGGGCAACTTCTCCGATATTTGGGACATGTCTGAAGCATTCCATGGCTGGTACTCCAATCCCTGATGTCTTATCATTAATGGTTGCATGCTGGCCGTTTGCTCTCTGGTAGCGGATCTGGTCACTCTTTTGTCTTCTGCCTTTCTCAACTCTTTGATTTCATCCCTTGCTTTATCTATTTGGTTTTCCAACGCTTGTCGTGCGGTGTTGGCCCTTCTCCAGTTTTCGGAGCTTGCTTTGTATCCCTCGGAAACGTTGTCTTTGGCCTCATGGTAGGACTGTATCTGTGCTTCCATCTCGCGGTTTTCCTTAGTCATTCCCTGGTGCCATCGGTTTAATTCCTCCATGGTCTCCGTCAGTCTCAGTATCTTGCTGCTTTCTTCGACGGTGGGTGGGGAAGAGTAGAGTGGAGCAGATATTCTTCTTCTTGGTGTCGCTCCTATGGGGACTTTCTCCCTTTTCTCCTCTTCCTCTGGTTCTCTGTCTCTTTCCTGGTACTGGTCCAGTGTTTCCCTCATCTCTAAGTCTTCCTCTGAATCTTCCAGGTGTCTGCGGACTGAGGGGGGGGAGAGACGACGACGGATGGGAGCTTGCCTTGACTTTCCCTGAGGATAGTCTCTTCTGTTGCTGAGATCTCTGTCATATAGGCTTTCTATTTGGTCATCCCAAGTCCTCCTGTCGTCGCTTCGGCGTCCCTCTCCTTCCGCCCAGAGAATGTCTTTCTGTGTGGCAGTGAGCGGTACATGTATCCTTCGATGTATCTCTTCGTCTTGATATCTCTCCGCCGCTCTGGTATGAGGAAAATTGTGGGGCTGAATTCCTTGCTCCCTCCTTCTCACCTCCTCTGGCTCGTCTGTTCCAGGCGTTAGGGTGATTGTTGTCACTGCCCGTCCCGTCTCTGTCCTACGGCCGCTGTTGTTGGTTATGTCATAATGGCTATCCATTTCTATCACAGGCAGGATAGGGTATATTGGTTCCCTAGTCCTGCTGGCATATGGTGGGGGTGCTATAGCTACCTCAGTTCTTACCTGTTCTGCTCTCGGTAGGGGTCCTTGGGTGAGCGGGACTACCTCAGCTGCTCTTTGGGAGGTGACTATTGTCCTATTAGGGGCCAGGGGAGTGGTCGGGATTGGGGCTACCTCCTCTGTCGGCAGGGCCTCCTCACTGACAGTCGAACTGCCCTTTTCCTCACTCTTCCTTCTCTCAGCTTCCTGAGCGAATTGTTCTAACGTGGATATTTCTTGCATGCGTTTTTCCCCTCTTTTTGTCATTTTTCCCTCTTTTTCCTCCTCCGTCCTATATGTCCTAATTAGAGCATGCAGATCTGATATTATAGCCAAATCAAAAGAGCCCTCAATAGGCCAAGGTTTGGCGATGTATGGCCATCTTTTATTCCATTTCAGTGATAACCTAGTAAGTCAAATAATAAGGATTGTCCTGTGTGTAAGGATTACTTTTAGCAATAACTTGTATCGGGTTATCCTCCCTCCAACCAATTAGGGTAGTCGCATCTTTATTTGCCACAGTTTCCATTTTCTTATATGCGTTTTCTTCTTTTTATTTAATAGAGTTTTTAATTTCTCTTTTTTGTTTTTTAATCTTAGAAATCTTTTTCTCGGGTTCTCTTTTTCAAAAATGGCAGCAGGCAAGAAAGTGTTTTTTGTATTCCCTGTCTAAATGTAGGTGTCTATTCTTTTGTGACTATCTCCTGCTTGAACAACCGCTAACGGTACTTGTACGCCCTGTCTATTCTTTCCTTTCCCTTTTCACTGGTGATCTGTAGTCTTACCTGACTTGCGGTGCCCTTGTTGCCTGGCAGAACTGCTGAAAAACAGAGCACAAAATACAACAGTTCTCTTTAATTTTCAACTGGAATCTCACTTTACTCCGTTTTTTCAGTATGAATATATTTTCTATCTAAAATTCATACCACATCTAATTTTTGAGAGATTCTTTACCAACAGTATGAATAATCCTTTAACTTAATTCATACAATTTTCAAAAATTTGAGAGATATTGTGATTGACAGTGGTGTTTGCGTCTTCGGTGTCTACTCCCTTATTTCCGCTTTTTTGTTGATTCCTCTTTCGTCGAATCTCGGCTTTCTGATGTTTTCCCCGTGGTCCCACTCCAATATTCTGTTTCACCTCGAAAATCACAAAAATTTTAGATTAGTGTCTCAACCCTGATTACACATTTCATTCATTCTTCTGTTTCCATTTCTCAATACTACTTCCCCCCAGTGTACATTTGTCTTATTCAGACACGTGTCCACTAACACCGTCCTCCAGCACCTCCTGACACTACTCCCTGCACGCCGCGAGGCCCCACCCTCTGTTTTCTGAAGCGTCCATTACAGACTCCCCACAGAGGCCAGGATAACCTCACCACAGGTACAAGGTAGTTAATGCCCAGGCACCCCGTCTCGGCTCCCAGTCTATTAACCCCAGGAAATCCAGTGCCCTGCTAAACGATCATGCATAACCGTACAGACTCAGCACCAGACCCCAGGGATCTAATAACTCTCATAACTTTTTTTCTCGTGTACCTACTATGGAAACAAAATTCATCCATACTTCACAAACATTACTTTTACAATATCCCCAGGCACGTCCCCTATTATCATACCCCTCTGTACACCCCATCTACCACCCATCGACCCAGACTGTCCAGCAGTTCAGATCACAAAATGGTAGCCAGGGCGTACTTGTGGTATCTTGGCACCAACGGAACGCCCACCCCCGCTCGGCTCCCTGCCTCATCCACCTCTACCGCCATCATCTTCGTCATAACAGGTGCAGCCGAGCAGAGTGACTTCTCCACCGCCGGGCCGGCTGTGCAGAGAGTCCTAATCAGATACCCAAAGCATGCTCTAATCACAGACACACACACGACTAATATCACAAATATCACCACTGCATAGAGTAGGTATTTAATTATTACCCAACCTATATACCCCAGCCGCTCCTGACCCCAATCACCCCACGAACCCTCTCGAGAGTCATGGAGATCCCTCGTAATGTTCCTCAAATGTGCTATCACGTCTGGCATCCCTATTTCATCATTGGCGGGCACATAAGCACAGCATTCCTGACCAATCAACGCACACGTACCCCCCGAAGCTGCCAACAAAAAATCCATAGCCGCCCATGTCTGCATCGCCATCAGCCTTAATGACCGCATCTCCTCATTTTCTAGGCTAAACCCCTTTGCCGACGTGGCCGCCATGTCCTCAAATATCCTAGCCAAATGATCAATCTCCTTCATATTTGCATATGTCCCATATGAGGGAATCGCCACCCTGAAAAAACGATCCACATGAGCCGCAGCCCGCGCCGTCCTAGCCCAGGGTGCGTCGGCAAGACATCAGCTACCCTCATCGCCGGCACCAGATATCCCAACGCACACCTTCCTTTCCAACCCGCTGGCAATGCTGCATACGCATTTTCGCCACAAATCCAATACGTACCCGGGGGAGCCCGTGCAGCCACCTTTGCAGCCCCTAGGCTCACCCCACCTACACAATTCCCCAACGTGCCCACATACTTACCATTTTCCCCATCCTCACACCTCGTAAACCCCTCCGGCCTAACTGCCACCGGAATAGGCCCAACATCCAATGTAGCCTGCCCCGTCTCACCCCCTAGTAACCGCCCCGTCTTACGATAAGCCTCCATCCTCACCTCACTCACTCCCTTACATAGGAAAGGCAAATTATATCCCTTCATCACAGAGTTATGACACTCAGTGACTGGGTGGGCCATAAGCGGTAAACCGGCTGCAGCAGATTCCGGTGCCAGGCCGCACACATAACAATCAGTCCTATTAGCACTCTTCGCCACCTCCCTTGCTATTTTTATAAACGCATTTGTGTGAGGCTCCTGTAATGCCCGCTTGTCCACGTCTATATTTATCAGTTCCGGTGTCTGGTCCCAAAAATACAGCATAACTCCCGCCGTACATAACATGAAAGTTGTTACCAGAGCGCACGTCACTAAAGTGCACTCCGCATGTCTAGACAAACCAAACATCCTTGGACCGGCCTGCCCTCCTCTGCGTTATCCCTGCTTCCCTCCTTCCGCCGCGCGTGTCCTACTTTCCCTGCAACGCCCCACAAACAACAATTAACAACACCCCTTTTAACAATACGTTCACCAAACAATATACAACCACGTCCCACCCCACCCCTAACCAACCCTCCAATATTATCTAATAGGAGAGCGGAAGAGAGGGGGTGGGAGGGTGTTGCCGGGCCGGGGAGGGGGACGCACACGCAAGGAGTGACAGTGAGGGAGGGAATACCTGGGAGGGGCTTGGGAGGGAGGGAGCAAATACGAGTTTCTAGGGGAGAGGAGTCCAGGGAAGACTAGAGTATGCTAGACTAGACAGGAAGGGAGGAACTAAGGAGAAACGACTAGGGAGGGAGTGAAAGCCTAGAGAGGGAGTGAACAGCTAGGGAGGGAGTGATGTTCCTAGGAAAGGAGCTAGGAAAGGAGGGGAGGGAGGGAGGAAAAGAGACTTAGACGAGGGGGACCGAAACAACAATACCATTCATACACCAACACGAAAACATAGCTCATCTCTAAAGGGAGGTAGGCGGTGTCCCCTAACCCTCCGATTTTGGTGGAGACCGCCAGCCAAATCTGTCATGGTTTTCCACCAGGGTCTCAAAGGCAGCCTCCGCTTCCTTTTGGCTGAAAAATACCCCATTTGCCTCTTCCACCCCTCTAACCATGCGACTCTGTCCCATCACTAGGCTAGTGGCAAACTGCCTCACGACAGCCTCCATGGTATACACGCTAGACCAACCACGCGGCGTCAACAGCTCCATACATATGACCCCACCCTTACTCACGTAACCATGCTCTAATCGCGGGGCGAGTACCCGCATGAAAGGCGGAGAGAATGGGAAATTTTCAAGGAAAGAGACACTTAGCAATATGAACTCCGTCTTTGTCTCTTTCATGTCCTGCCACAACAGAGAGTCCACGTCTACTTGAAATAACCGAACCTCCCAGTTGAAGAGATTATCCTCAACCAACTCCACCGTAATAAAACTGCCGCCCAGTCGTCTGATCTCCTGAAGCTCCCTCATAAGCCTCCTTGACCGGACCAGGTCACCACGAGTCACTAGTGATGATGCAGATGGCGCATTGGTTCCCCTCAATCTTGCGATTGCCCTCGCGAACCAGCCCTGTGGTGCAGACCGCCGTTCCACCGTCTGGCCTTTCACCATCTTTCACTGGTCAGATTAGTCATGCATTAGTCAACCTTAACAGTTCAATTAATCCCCATGTCCAATATTCTTATTTGTCAGTATTCTAGCCCATGACCACAATGCCCCTGACCACAGTCTGGATCCCCCTAAGAGGGACCGAGTAATATGGAAAGAAAGCAAGGGCAGAGCGAGAGAGAGAGAGCACTTTTAGGGAAAAAGCGTGGGGGGGGGGGGGGGCATCCAAGGAAAGGGGAAAGGTACTCCATGAATAGAGAGGGATGTGGAGGGAAGGTAATTTCCACAAAGGCATCTCATCTAGCGGGAGGGAGGGCAGAAGTACTATAATGGCGCGGGGGTTACCATGGTAGAGAGGGAAAGAGCTATACCATAATGGGGGGCACACTCTATGGCAGAGAGGGAAGAATGGAGTGGAGAGGGGCACACACTATGATAGTGAAGTAGATGGAGTGGGGAGGGAAGGAGATGTCTACAGTGGGGGGGGGGGGGGGCACACACCATGGTAGCTACAGTGGGGAAGGGGGGGGGCACACACTATGGTAGCTACAGTGGGGAAAGGGGGGGGCACACTATAGGGAAGGCTACAGTGGGGAGGGGGGGGCACACTATAGATCGAAGGAGTGGGAAGGAGGGGGGGGGTCCCGAAACTTCCAGTACCACTACATGTGCTGTACCACTTACCCATAAAGGGGAAGAAGGAGCGAGGGAGAGATGGGAGGGAGGAGGGCGTGGGAGGGAGGGGGACACGGGAGGGAGAGAAAGAGAGGGAGGGATGGAGGAAGGGAGAGGGGAGAGAATGAGAGGGAGGTGAGGGAGGGGCGAGGAAGGGAGAGAGGTAGGTGAGGGAGGGGGGTATGGGAGGGAGGGGGGGCGAGGGAGAGAGAGAAAGGGAGGGAGGAATGGAGGAAAGGAGGGGGGAGAGAATGAGAGGGAGGTGAGGGAGGGGCGAGTAAGGGAGAGAGGGAGGTGAGGGAGGGGGGTATGGGAGGGAGGGGGGGCGAGGGAGAGAGAGAAAGGGAGGGAGGGATGGAGGAAGGGAGGGCGGGCAACCTAGGGAGAGAGGGAGGTGAGGGAGAGCCGGCACAAGCGAGGGGACCATGGAACAGCAGAGGTGTATCAACTTCAAAGACAACACCGCCCCCTGCTGTATCTATTCGCACATCACCTCTATTGCACCACAGTACTCCCAACGTCCTGCAGAAGGCGCCCTCACCCTCCTAATAACAAGTGCGTCATCACGCAGCCTTGACGTCAGCCGACGTGCTCACTCAACATGAACCCCAATTCCCAGAATTCCCTGTAACGACTCGTAGTCCGCCCTTAAGGATGGCTTCCCACGAGACATCGCCACAGAAGTTACGTCATGTTTACAACCACGAGGTCTCGTTGCCAGCCAGAGTAGCTTTGCGCGAGGCTTTGTTACGGGATTCTACATTTGTTTACAAAAAATATCCATTTTCACCATGTATTCCTAACCTCTACTTCAAACCATGTACACACATTATCTCACATTTCCACAGTTACTTTCATACTTTCATCCAGCAACATTATAACCATTAGCACCGGTTAGCCTTGTGTAGCATGTAGCATTGTTCGGTAGCCATTAGCCACCAGAGATGATGCTACAAGCTCCGCCAGCTCCCAGCATTGCCCGTTAGCTCGCAGCCTAGCTTAGCATGTATCAGCCTTGCCCAGCATAGCATTAGCTCACGGGTTCAAACAGCAATCTATTCCGTTCACCGCAGCATATATAGCAACCCGCGAAATTATCGCTATGACGACGCAACCCCTTTTATAACTTTGATTCAATGTATGTGTCATCCTACATTTCTAACCAATATATATATATACATTTTTACATAGGTCTCCATTAGCCTCGCTACTAAACAATACTTTATATACATCTCCTAACCGCTTCTAAGTGCATTCCTTAATCCGAACATAAGCGCAGTTCCTTTAACCAATTTCTCCCACAAGTGCTCTATATCCCAAGATCATGTATTTTCACCCCGCTATACCCCACCGCTCTCTCCATCTTCATACCGTCGCTCTGTGGAGAGTTTGTGCAGGCCATTTGTCGGCATTAAGTGGAGGTCTGTTTTGCCAACCCGTGCTCACCGTTCTGACCACAAACCCCACTTCTACGATTTTCTCTCCACCACAAGCCGATACCTTCTTAGATTCAATCAACAGGCGAATCTTAAGCAGATGATGTCGGATCACGTCTTAGACAAATTCGCGTGGAACGTCTTCCATCGTTCGTTTGCCTTGCGCGCCGAGTCTAAGAGAGAAGCTTTGCTAAGCGGACTGGCATGAAAATACCCTCCTGGTCGGCGCAATCTGAACTAAATACAAAACTAGTTTTCCCTTTTTTACCGGAGGCCACATATTTTGACTGACGGGATGGTTTCGTAAATCCATAACGATTCCCACTCTTCATTCACCCAATCGCCGCAGAGCTTGGACGCAGTTTAAATGAACGAATCGTGGTTGTAAGGTTTGGCTCTTTCCCCACCACAGGCTTCTTGAAGTACTGTGATGATTGGTCCGCTGCTCTCCCACTCGCTCTGTCCCTTTAAGGTTTCTGTTAATCATTTCATTCCCCTATTCACACGCTTCTTCCCAGAGACGTCGTTGATTGGTTCTCTCCCGTCCACACGCTTTTCAATCACATTCCCCAGCTGTCACTGCTTGTCAATCAATCAATCCCGTATTATTTATACCCCGTTTCCCCACTGAGGTTTTGTTGGATCGTTTTGATATTTCTCTGTTTGCATTCTCCGTTCCTGCTGCTGCTGCTGTTGCTCTCTGTGCTTTACCTCCAGGATATTCCAAGAAGCCTTCCTCTTGGACACCTTTTCCCCGTGGCGACGCGCCCGCTCCGCTGCTGTTCCAGCACCATTACGCACTACGTCTGGGTGAGTTTTTTACTGACTGTCTTGATCAAATTCCGTTTTCGTGTGTTTCTATAACACTGAAGATTACCACCTTTTTTATCAGACAGTCACTCACCCAGCGATCGCCTTTTTGTTGTTCTCACTGGGATAATATTTTGGGACTTTACATCTCCCACTGTGTGTTGCTCACACCGAAGATATTATTCACATTGGATTGTTTTTTGGACTTCACTCTCAGTGTCTATTTTTGCACCGAAGATATTCACTTGGGATTGTGTTTTGGAACAGTGCTCACTGTGTGTATTTACACAAAGATATTCACTTGGGATTGTGTTTTGGAACTTTGCTCACTGTGTGTATTACACGAAGATTAGTTCACTTGGATAACTTTGTATTTGGGTACAAGTCACCCCTCCTGTTCTCCTGCTCGTTCTACCTGCACCCTTGTTGACTCGCTCCCTCTCTCCCTCTCTCGGTCTCGCAACACCTCGGAGATTCTGCCGAGAGAAGTCTGCAGAGCGGCTCAGACGTCAGCATCTGCTACCCCCTACTACCACCACGGGAGAAGCTGCAGAGCAGCAGAACATTTTCCCCCTTGCTTGTGTACCTGTCTTGTTAGACTTGCCTATTCTGTGCTCATTAATTAGTCTCAATAAACAAGCCCTTGTTTTTGGCAACTCTGAATTCCTACTCTCTTGTGTCGTGCGTTTGGGGTCGGTGTCAAACCTTAACAGTGGTACCATTATAACCATTCCCCTCAACCAACCATGTATATCCCTAGACTATTCAATTGTTTATAGCGTTTTGTTGCTTATAAAACCACCGCCCTTCATTCCACATCTGTATTTGTTCAATCTGATCGCCCCTCTTCTTTTTTACCCTCAAGCATCTAACAACATTGCCCGACCGAGACCAGTCCAATCTTGTGAGAATTGGAACCAAATCTCCGTCGTTCCAACATTATCAGTACACTCTATTCCAACCCTGTTCCATCGCTGCCCGATCCTAAACCATTCTAGACACATCTTCCCTGTCAACTCACCGTTAAAACTCTGCTGGTTGTTGTTCGCTGTCAGGCGTCGTTGCTCTGCTTTGAGAGATTTTGAAGTCCCGTAGGAGTGTCCTCGATGGTGGATAGTGTAACTGAGGGGTACAATTCCCTGACTGTATTGATAAGTATGGTATCATTAAACCACTACCGCTTTATGTACTTTAACTACTGGCCATACAGTACACAATATCTAAATATGATGAACACTTTCCCACAATGAAATCGGTTCCAGACAAAGGTAATAATCAAATATTTAATATAGCAAAAGGTACATATGATATTTACTATTACATTTATGATTTGAATGCACTTGTAAGGCAAATGAGTACTCGTAGGCAAATCAACACTGAATGTCCAATCTCTGGTTACGCAGGAAGCAACTTAATGATATAGCAGGATATTCTGGAAGGGGTCCTCCCGGTTGTAAGCCGGTAGGGGGGGTAGGAGAGCCGTCGGTAGTAGACCGTCTGGTCAACGATATCTAGGGAGACTTCAAGTACAGAAGACAGTGCAGTAGACTCTTGATCCGCAGATGAATACACCTTGGTTCTCTTGTAGGCTGTAGCTCCACAGTAAAGAAGAAGCTAGGCGACCTCAGTCTCTCTGAGCGCCGACTCAACTTGACTCCTCTCGGGGGTAAATCCAACACTCACAGGCGTCGGCGATTATCCGCTCCACAATCACAGTACCAAAGCAAATATATATTCCAGCCGCATAGGGCTCAGCAGTCGTCGGGTAGGTAAACCAGTGTACACGTCCCTCGGTCCTCGCCTAGATCTCCTCGGATGAAAGCGCCATGTGGTCGGCCCAATCCTGGATAAGACTCTAGATAACACGAGGAAGCGTTGGAGATGCTGGTCACTTTAGAACTCTAACCGCACGATGCACCATACACGATAGACTATTATTACTTAATAGAAATACGTCGCACTCGACGGTACAGTGCCAAACTCTGACAATTCAGCTATTAATTCGCACGAGGTCTCGATGCTATTCTAAGGCCAAACAGGCCATACTTCACCGCACGTCGTATCGTGGGTGAGGCTTCACTTTCTGTTACTAAGTTGGAAGAAGGGTAAAGGACTAAGGGATTTCTACATTTACTTGCGCCATATTTATATGCACGGTGAACAAATAGTGCCACTCTCATTTCGGTAGCCGTATCCCTGAGCGGAGCCGAGGCTAGTACGGACATGTCTCGTCGGTACCTTTGAACTTGACGCCAGGGGCTGGTCCCCTGGCGCCTGGTCCTTTTGTCCAATAAGAGAATGAACTATTATGGGCTATAGTAGGCTAAAGGGATATTCCGTGTATATGTACAAGGAATATACAAGGGATATCAAACGATATACAAATACTATTCAATATATATCAATAAATAAATATATATATTCGGTTTAATCTGATCCTTCGTAACAGATAGGATCGGATGATCAGCCCAGTAGTCACAGCGCCAGAATAACGTGTCTTTTCAATGATTCTATGTAGCTAAAGTCTCAAGTTTGTATAGTGGATAGCTACTGTACTCTGCGAATTGTACTTACACGTTTTAAAAAGTTCATTCATTTCATTGGTCGAAATCAAGGTTGGAGACGAAGTCAGCGCAACGGGTTCAAAACAGAGCTGTCTGTTTTTAATGAAAAGCAACAGCTTAAGCATCAGGTTTTACAGCATCAATTATATCTATCTCTAAGCAGCTTTTCAGGAGAGCTTCCTTGTTATAGCATCTCTTTTCTCGTTCAGTGGTGGAGTTTTCCAGGTTCGAGTCTCAAGCTGTTTCGTCTCCGTCTCCGTCTGTCTCGGTTTCGTCTGAGCGCGCTCTCCTCTCCGTTCTCCATCCCTGCTTAAAAAGGAAAACCCTTCCCCCCCCTTCGAGCCCCGGGAGACGTGCGTGACGTCTCCAGGGCTCGGGCGTTTCCTATTGGCTGACGCTCTTTTCTGCTGTCTGTCACGTCATCTTACATTTGAGCAGCCAACTCCATGTAAGGTAACGGGTGGTTGTAGAGACTAGGTTTTTGGCCGTCCCTATGGCTATACGGCTAAATCGAATTGATTGATTAAAAACTCTTACCAACAGACCGCAGAATGAGCACCCCACAGCAGATTAACACACCTGTCAAAAGGATGCAGCAATTTCATCAGGACATGTGACATAACTATATTCAGTACTACTACACCTATACATTTGATGACTTACCAGATTTGCAAACACGGTACGGTTTTGTGATACAGCCAGAGTCAAGAAAAGGGAGTACTCATTTAACATAGAAACTAATTAAGTAGCTTGTTGAGTTACTTTGTTTTACTTGTTTTTGCATCCATAGCTCTTTACTGTTTTAATATAATTTTGCCTTTTACAAGTTGTTTTAACACCATTTAAGAAGGAGTAACCCGTATTTCTCTATATAAGTTTTCACTGGTACTATTATGTAATTACTACATTTTAGCTTTTCCCGTGGCCAATTCGTGTAATTTATGATACTAAAGTGTTTGTTTCTACCCGCTGCTTGCTCCTGGACTACCTTTTAGTTGATGACTATGTTACTTTGGGGTTTAGCTTTTAATAGTTTGGTAACGCATAATCTCTCTTACCAGCTGCATTTCACTAGTACTTTACGGCCCGCCTTTGGTCATCCCAGGTCAGACTACGGTATTTACTCCGGCTCCGTGGTATTAGTCCTCAAGCTAATCATTCACTTGAGGTGGCCTTTCCCGAGGGTGGTCTGACAATGGGAGGACAAATATAAACTGATTTAGTTACTTAAAATCAACAAGCCTCTCTTCCTGCTTCCCCCAAGAGCCTGGAGGGGTCAATGATTATCTTAAAGGTCAGCCATCTGGTTGGGGGCAGGGAACTGACTGGTCTAAACCCACCAAAACGGTCTCTTCCCTACTGACAACCTTTCTAGAGACTGTACCATGCATTTTCTTGATTCATTAAATATACGACATAGACATTCTAGAACATTTGTGATGTCACAGTATGGTGTCATAATAGCACATTCTAGAACATTTGTGATGTCACAGTATGATGTCATAATAGCACATTCTAGAACATTTGTGATGTCACAGTATGATGTCATAATCAAACATTCTAGAACATGTGTGATGTCACAGTATGATGTCATAATAGCACATTCTAGAACATTTGTGATGTCACAGTATGATGTCATAATCAAACATTCTAGAACATTTGTGTACAGTATATATGCAACAATTTCGCAGAGAGGGTTCCCCCTCTTGGGGGGGGCCTCCAAGAGAGGAGATGATGTTTGTATTGTGATTGTATGACAAGAGGAGCAGAGAAGAAGGAGACAGAGACGATAGAAATGTGTTTTGAAGAAGAAGAGTGTAAACTTTCTCAAGTGTGGGCGAAGCAAGAATTGTGGAGGGCAGTAATACGCCACGATGCGTCTTAGACACTGCCGGAAATTCAAATAAGAAGAAGAAGAAGAAGTTCGCAGATCTCAGAAGACAAGTGAAGATCTCACTTGTTGTTTCTGGCTATTTGTCTGTAAGCTTGAATATATTCTGTAGAGATACAATTTAAAATCCCCACATGGAAAAGGAAACAATGTCCCGTACAATCCTTACTGAGCTGCGTCTGGAGGGAAGGCTCTGTGATGTGGTTATTAAAGTCAACAGCACTGAGTTGAATGCCCACAAGGCCCTCCTGTCTGACTGCAGTGACTATTTCAGGTAAGTTTAGCTTGGTTCAGGTTAGCTTGGTTTGTAAACAGATACCATACTGTACTTTTACTGTAAACAGATACTATACTGTACTTCTACTGTAAACAGATACTATACTGTACATCTACTGTAAAACAATACTATACTGTACTTCTACTGTAAACAGATAATATACTGTATGTATACTGTAAACATATACTATACTGTACGTCTACTGTAAACAGATACTATACTGTACTTATACTGTAAAGAGATACTATACTTCTACTGTGCTAAGACCCTATACTTCTACAGTGAAAATATATGACTACACAGGACAGAATGTTGCTTACTGTTTACTCATCAGATATCTATATGCGTCCCACAGAGCCCTCTTCACTCGCTGGAGCGACTCAGAGAAAGCAGTCTACACTATCCCTGGGATGTCCCCGGGTATGATGCAGCTCATCATAGAGTACTCCTACACATGCTTTGTGCTGGTGACAGCAGAGAACGTGGAAGAGCTTCTGGTGGCTGCAGACCAGCTTCGCGTCACTGGCATAGTAGGAGCGTGCTCTGACTTCCTAGAAGGCCAGCTGTCTCTGGAAAACTGTGTCGGCATCTGGAGGTTCGTGGACATCTACTGCTGCCCTGACCTGAGGCGCAAGGCCCATCTGTTCATCGTGTGCCACTTTGAGGAGATGTTGCACGTCTCACAGGAGTTTGTGGAGCTGTCCCTGCAGCAACTGGTGGACATCATCGAGAGGGATGATCTGAACGTGAAGAGCGAGGAGACGGTGTTCGAGGCCGTCCTCCGTTGGATCGACCACTCCCGTGAGGAGCGTAAAACACACATCCCTTTGCTGCTGCCCAAGGTAACTAATTGTATTACTGTGCATTACATTAAAACAACACTAGGTTCCCTAGTACAGTGGTTCTCAAACATTTGGGTCCAAACTGTTCCCTAGAAACAGAAACCATCTACAACCGATGTCTAAGTTGTACCCGCTGTCTGCTTGTCTCTTCCCAGATTCGCATGGGCTTGATGAGGCCTGACTACTTGCTGAACAACGTCCAGAACAACCCTGTGGTGAGGGACAGCCACGACTGCAGGCCCCTCATCCTCAGCGTCCTGAACCCCCCTGGCTCCGACAGGCTCCCAAACCCCCTGATGCGTCCACGCCTGCCCCAGGAGGTCCTATTGGCCATCGGAGGCTGGGGTGGCGGCATCCTGACCATGGATGCTTACGATATCCGAGCCGGTGGATGGATGGACGTGACCGTTGAGGGGGAGAGTCCCCGGTGGTGCCACGGCACCGCTTATCTCCACGGTCTGGTCTACTGCCTCGGTGGCCGGGATGGCATACAGCATCTCAGCAGTGTGTGCAGGTTCAACCCCGTCACTCGCAGCTGGCTGCAGGCGGCTCCCATGCACTCACGCCGCAGTCACCTCAGCGTGGTCGTGTTGGACGGCTGTATCTACACCATGGGAGGGTGGGACGGACACAGGCTGAACACCGCCGAGCGCTACGAGCCTAAAACCAACCAGTGGACAGTGATCTCACCCATGCTGGAGCACAGGTGCCACGCCGGGGCAGCAGCCCTCCAGGGCAAGGTGGGTGGAACTGAGGGACACAGGGTGCTAGATGAACACAAGGAACGTTAGATCATAAATCAGAAATGTCTTTATTGCCAAGTAAGCTTGCACATACAGTACAAAAGATGTGTCTGGGTCCTTTGGTGCATCAACATTAACAGACAATTAAAGTAGAATGAAATCAAATGGAATATATAAACTAAATTAGAATATTTTCTTATTACAGGTTTACATCTGTGGTGGCTACAACAGGACGGAGGATCTGTTCACAGCTGAGTGCTACAGCCCAGACACCGACCAGTGGACTCTGATCGCCCCCATGAGCAGCAGGCGTGACGGACTGGGAGTCGCTGCGTACGGAGGACATGTCTATGCAGTAG